>NW_025829801.1:908776-1023793 GCF_002878395.1 Capsicum annuum | reverse complement strand
ATATATATATATATATATATATATATATATATATATAATAGGTGCATAAACTCAAGCTATGGCTAAAAAGTGTCTAGATCTATAAATCCACTGGCCGGAGTAAAATTTAGGACTAAATCATTATAAAAGTGTAGAAAGGGTTAGAATATCTTAGGACTGGAGTAATTAGTAGTATCAAATCATAGAACAGAATTATCTTGGTCAAATCTTTAAAACATCATTATTAATCTCTTTTACTCATATAAATTATCCATTAAGATAGGCAGTTATTGTTAGGAAGAAATCCATTTTTAAGGTAAAAGGGAGGGCTTTAACCTTTTTAGGCAAAATAGTAATAAGATCATATTTTAGCTAGAATCATATTATTTACCGATATAATGTTCATAATTATGCCAAATCTATGCATGCAATAACCAATATTAAAATAATGGAACTATAAGTATCAATATAATCATAAATTACAACCACAACCTTTATAGGGATAAACATATCTCAGATGTCCAATCGAATCATAATACGACCTTGAGCCCAATAATATTTCTGAAATAATTATAACGACATAATCATGGCCTTAGGCCCACATACATATTCGAAGCTCATATCAATAATCATAATTATAAGTTATCTTATATCTAAGAGGCATAATATCAATAAGCATCTCAAATCTAGGAGGCATAATATATCACTAGGCCATGAAACATAACTATAAGGCTTATCATATCAGTAAGGCATCTCATATATATAGGTCATATATCATGACTATGAGGAAGAACACCTCTACAGGCCAAATATCACATCTATGACTATATCATCACCAAGAGCCATTAATCATTAACTAGGGAAAACACCATCATCATTCTCCAAGTTGCAAAGTAACCTTACTATAAAGTCTTATTGGCCTAACACCTGTAATTAAGTCCAGATGGGCTAAGGTATCTAAATTCACTTATTAATCACACTAAATATGATTTCAATGCTTAAACCATACTTTAAACCTAGTTTGTATCATATCCATTCTATGAATTAATTCCATCTAGGGAGAAAGTAATAGGATTCTACGAGTGTAATAAGTATTTCACCTTATGGGACAAAATACCCTCATCTAATTTCAGTAATTAAGAATAAGATATTTTATCCATAATCAATCTTAATTCACATTCTTATACAATATCTAACACGCATCATCTAATGAAGAAAAGTTGATAGGAGCCTACCTTAAAGACGAGTCATAAATCCTTGAATTATACACAAAATATTTGACTTTACTCTACTATCCTAAAATACAATCATGCTATCAATATCGTAATCTATTCATCAATATGAGAATAATAATACTCATATTGCACCATTATGCTTCAGGTCCAAAAATCACTTCTAAAACCCCAAGTGGGTCCCACTTATAGAAATCACATTTTCGAGGTTAATCCAACATTCATACATAATCAAGAAATCATAACCTTTAAGAATGGGTTAAAACTAAGCTAAATTGGAGCTAAAATCATGTCCTCAAGCTATTTGGGATTTTGGTCAAGAACCAAGAAAATTCACCAAGAAAGGGATGAAAACTTACCTTAATTTGAATAAAAATCATAAAAATAGATGTTAAACAAGCTCTGAAGTCACCCATATTACTCAATTTTGAGTTATCACACTCATTAGGGATTTCTCCCTCAAGGGATGTATGAGAAATAAGCTAATTTATAACCTAAGGGGTCTATTTATACCCTCTCCAAGTAGTCAGGTATTGCAATCTCACACTTAGGTACAATTGCACCATATGGATATAGGAGCATATGATATGGTCTCCACCACCCTTAGTGCAATCTCCTCTTCACACCATGTGCGATCGTTAACATTAGATATCAGTTGATACTTAGAAATCTCAGAAATTTTCCAAGTTTTGCTAATGTCTCAGGATTCATTCAGAATCTGATACACATAAATAAACTATGTAAACACACTAAATTCAATATTCTAAACACAATAGCGAAGTTAGATTTTCCATCCAAGATCATTTTGACCAAATATGGGTCCCACACCTATATTTCTAATATTTTAACTTTTTGACCAATAGGTCAAAATGAGATTAGGTGCCTCAGGACCCAAATCAAAGGTCTACCTAGCCTAGAATCATTTTTTTAGAGCTGCTGGTGCAGTCAAAATTTACATTCGAGATTGCTTTGCTGAAGTTTTTGCTCGGTGGCCATTTAGAACTAACAAAGACTTCTAAATAGGTAATTGGCTCTAAAAACCAAACGAACTGCATGGTAATCGAATTGTCAGTCTCAGCAAGTCATAAATAACTTAGAGCATCCATGGGAATGCTCTAAAGTAAAAATATGAAAAATTACCTGAAGGGTCATTATAATAACATCATCTTCATCATTATCTCCATTATTCATATTTCATTTACTTTATTATGTTATTAATGTGATTGCATATTCTATTTTACTTATTACCTATCCATTGTTCTATCTGTCCTTACTTGTACTTGATGTTCCCATATACGTTGTCTCTTTTTGTTACTTATATGTGGTATAAATGTATACTTATATTCTTTTATGGTGTTTTGTTATGTTATATATAGATATTATAGAATTGTTTATGCAAGCTGTGTGGGTTATCATTGTGGGATATTTTTTAATTGGAAGTGACATTTCTTTAATGTGTATTTTGCATGTTTTATTTTCTATTTTGATTGATTATCCTATGATATCTACTGATAACTAGACCGTACTCTTTCCTTTTACCTTTTTGGTATAGATTTAGGTTTGGGTGCACCTCACAGTGTTTGATTTTGAGTGTTATTTAGAGATTTTCAATGTATTGGTTGATTTCAGGTGTCCCGAATCTACTTTTATCTTTCCTTATTAGACTATGTCTTTATTGTATTTTAGAGTTAGAGTTATATTCTATTTTGGATTTTTTTTGTATTTCACTTTGAGTTGTACTAGTTTGTTCTTACACTGTGACACAAGATTTTGGGATTTGGTATTATTGAGTATGTTTCTTTTTGTATTTATTATATTGATATGGTTTGGCTTTGTTCTAGGAGCCTAGCCTTGGGTTTGGATTTTTATTTCCCTTTTTGTATCAATTTGTGTGAAAGGCTTACTTGTTAAGTTTTCCACGACAAGTGCCATCATGACCCTTAGATCTTAGGTCATGAAAAATTGGTATCAGAGTATCAAGTTTCATTGGTCTCAATGGTGTAAGAATGGGATTCACAGGTTGGTACGTAAACTTCTATATCTATCTTTGAGAGGCTATAGGAAATTTTCCTTATTTTGTTCCTTATTGTATAGATTTATTTAGTACCTTATGTTTTAAGTCATATTTCACTCTTTCTATGTAGATTATGATGACTAGATATCATGAGGTTAGAGATGCAGAGCCTTCATCCAGGGTGAGAGCCTAGTCTAGAGAGCGTGTTGTGAATCGTGGATGAATTCGAGGTAGTGGATGGGCATGTGGATCTGCCTCATCTAGGAGTAGTGATAGGGGACCTTCCCGTAATCCTCGTATTGATCATATTGGATATGTAGGTTCTACTTAAGTTCCACCAAGTTCTTTTACCTAAGTGTTGAAGGGGTTGTTGGTTTGGTTGTTTACCTATTTGGACGGTACTTCTTTATGTGCGTTTGGTGTTCCTCCAGTCCCTAGTGTGGATCCTCCAGTTGTATCTGATTTTACTCTTGGTTCTCCTTAGATCCTGAGTACTATTCCTATTTCAGCCCAGTATCTGAGTATGGTATTCTGAGATTAGGTGTTCAACCTTCATATATGTTACCTTCCTAGATGGCATATGAGCCCACTAAATTCACCACAACTTATTTTTTTGTGAGTACAGTTATGTCTTTTGAGGATCAGAAGAGGTTTGAGAGATTTACTCATTTAGCTCATCCTAGATTCAGTAGTGCTATGGGCAAAGATGCCTACAAGTTCTTGATTGATTGTCACGAGAAGTTGCATACTTTGGCTTCAGTTGATTCATAAAAAGTTTCTTATACTACTTATCGGTTAAGAGATACTACTAAAGATTTGTGGAGATCACTTATTAGTTTCAGACCTTTTGATTCTCTTGAGATAACTTGGGATCAGTTTGCTCATACCTTTTTTGAGAGATTATTTCCTTACTGTATGATGGATCAAATGAGGGATGAATTTTATTGCTTGGAATAGGGCTCCATGAACGTTGTAGAGTATGATCCACGCTTCCATGCCTTATCCAGATATTCTTATACCAATATTTCCACCGAGTCTGAGAAGATTCAGAAGTTTGTAAAGGGTTTGGATGTCTCTCTTCAATTATCAATTTTTATTTGGAGGATCCTTTTGGAGTATAGTGGATCATGCTAAGATGAATAAGAGTATTCTTCGAGCATCTCTGAGAGGCACCAAGAAGATGCACCATTTTGATGAGTTTAGAGGTCAGGCTTCTTAAGTTAGAGCTTTCAGAGGTTCTCGTGGGTATCATGGTAGACCAGTGTAGGAAGCCATGTAGAGTTTCAGTAGTAGATCTTCTGGCCCAGCAGTTCAAGGTGGTCGTTTGATCTTAGTGGTTACTTTTCCTATTAAGTCAGGTCATAAAGGTTGTTTTATGCTTGATGAGATTAGCTATTTTTCCAAGGACTGTCCCTACTATCTGATTAGAGTTACTTCTATTTCAACTGTGAGAGGTAAGGGTTCTACTAGAGGCATATGAGGCAGAGGTAGTAGAGCCTGTAGTAGTGGTTGTGGGGCTACTCAACTAGTGTATGGTCTTGGATAATGCTATGCTATATCCGCCAAACCAGAGGTAGAGGCTTCTGACACATCGTCCCTATTTGTTTTAGATCTGTATCTATGTTATTTAATCTAGAATTGACTTTTTCCTACGTGTCTACATATTTTTCTTTGGGTTTTGATTTTGTTAGTGAGCCTTTTGTTATGCCTATTCATGTATCTACCCAGTAAGAGATCCTTTAGTGGTGTATTGGGTAGATCAATCTTGTATTATGAATTTTTTATGGTGTGAGACTTGGGTAGACTTGGTTGTGTTAGATATGGTTGATTTTGATGTCATCTTGGGTATGGATTGGTTGGATTTTTACCATGTGGTTCTAGATTATTATGCTAAAACTGTGACTTTAGGTTCGATGGGTGTGTCAAGGATAGCTTGGACGAGTGTGCTTCACTTAGGTCCCAAGAGTGTTTTATCTTATATTCAAGCTCATCGATTGGTTGAGAGGGTCTATTTGTCTTTCTTGACTCATATTAATGATACTAGTGTTGTTTTACCTTTTTTTTGGATTGTATTTGTGTTGTTTGTGAGTTATTGGATGGTTTCCCTATGGATTTGACTGGTATACCTCGAAATCATGATATTAATTTTTCTATTGATGTTGAGCTGGACACCAAACCCATTTCTATTCCTTCTTATAGGATGGCCCCAACCAAGAGTAATCAATTAAAGGATGAGTTGCAGGAGTTATTTAATAAGGAATTTATCCAATGTAGTGCATCACCATGGGTTGTACCTATCTTGTTTGTGAAAAAAAGGATGGGTCTATGTGGATGCATATTAATTATCAATAGTTGAACAAGGTGAGGATTTAGAATAAGTATCTTCTTTCTTATATTGATGATATGTTCAATCAGTTTCAGGGTCTCGCGGTGTTTTCAAAGTTTGATTTGAGGTTTGGATATCACCAGTTTAGGATTAGAGCTTTAGATACTTCGAAGACTACTTTTTGCACTCAATATAGTCGTTATAAGTTCTTGGTCATGTCCTTTGGGTTGACCAATGTCCCAACCACGTTCGTGGAGTTGATAAACCAAGTATTTCAATCATATCTCAACTCTTTTGTTATTGTATTTATAGATGATATCTTGATTTATTCCAAGAGTGAGGCCAATTATGAGGAGCATTTGCGAATTGTGCTTCAAAGATTGAGTGATGAGAAGTTGTATGCCAAGTTTTTAAAGTATGATTTTTGGTTGGATCTATTTCTTTCTTGGGTCACGTGGTGACTAAGAAGTGTATTATGGTTGATCCAGCAAAGATTACATCAATTCATGATTAGGGTAGGCTTACTTCACCCTTTGAGATTCAAAGTTTTGTTGGCTTGACAGGTTATTATCAGTGTTTTATTGAGGGTTTCTCATCTATTGCAGCAACGTTGATTTAGTTGACTCAGAAGAAGATTTTTTTAGTGGTTCACATCTCGTGAGGAGTGCTTCCAAAAGCTCAAGAATTTGTTGACTTCAAGTTCTATCTTGAGTTTGCCCAAGGAGGGCATTGGTTTTACCATAAGGTAATTGCTTATGTTTTTTTTTTCAGTATAAGCCCCATGAGAGGAACTACCCTACCCATGATTTGAGGTTGTACGTGGTCGTTTTTGCTTTAAAGTTGTGGAGGCATTACTTGTATGGATTTTATTGTGTGATTTTTTTGGATCATCATAGCCTTCAGTACTTGTTCACCCAATGAGATCTTAATATGAGGCAGCACCATTGTCTTGAGTTTCTTAAGGATTATGATTTTACTATTCTTTATTATCCGAGCAAGTTTAATGTGGTTGCAGATGCCTTAAGCCAAAAGTCGACTAGCATGGGTAGCTTGGAAACATCTTTTTCCCCAAGTGAGGCATTTTTCCTTAGAGGTTCAGTCTTTAGCTTACCATATAGTTAGACTTGAAATTTTGACACCTGGGTGTGTTTTGGGATTTATGGAGGCTAGATCTTCTTTAATGGAGTAGATTTGAGCTTATCAGTTTGATAATGTGGGATTAAGGTTTGTTCAAGATAAGTGTTGAGTGGTGTGGCTAAGTAAGCCTCACTTGATTCTGATGTTATTTCAAGGATTAGGGCCTGAATTTGTGCGCTGAGAGTGGGTGATTGTATTAGATTAGTTTTGGATGAGGCCTATTGTCCTAGGTATTCATCCGTACGGAGGTGACTAAGATATATTGTGACTTAAGGTAGCATTACTAGTGGGGTGGTATACAAAAGGATGTAGCAGACTTTGTAGCTCGTTGCCTATGTTGCCAAAAGGTGAAGGCCAAGTATTTGAGACCGGTGAACTACTTTAGAGTTTGCCCATTCTCGAGTGGAAGATGGAATAGATCACTATAGACTTCTTGACCAAATTTCCTCACACTTCTCATGGTTCAGATAGTGATTGGGTCATCGTGGATTGATTTACCAGGTCTGCTTATTTGTTTGGTGCAGGTCTCTTTCATTACCGAGAGGTTGGACCGTATTTACATTTATGAGATTGTGCGACTACATGATATGCCAGTGTCTATTATTTTAGATCGAGGTTGTTTGTTCACATTCACTTTTGATATACTTTTCAGGATGAGTTGGGTACTCAAGTTGATCTTAGCATAACTTTCACACTCAAACTGATGGTTAGTCAGAGCGGACTATCTTGGTTTTAGAGGACATGCTTCATGCTTATGTCATGGATTTTGGTGGTCAGTGGGGGCAATATTAGCCTCGGCAAAATTTGCATATAATAATACCTACTATTCTAGTGTCGATATGACTTTTTTTAAAGATCGGTGTGATAGGCATTATCACTCTCTAGTTGGTTAGTTTGACATTTTTGAGGTTAGACCTCAAAGTATGAACTTGCTTCATGAGTTATTGGATAGAGTTTGAATCATTTTGGTTGGCGTAGAGTGATTTGGAGTAGGCAGAAGTACTATGCGAACCATAGACTTCATGCCTTGAGATTTGGTGTTGGTGATCATGTTTTCCTTTGAGTTTCACCAATGATGGGTGTGATGGGGTTTGGGAAGAGGGCAAGCTTAGCCCCAGGTATATTGGCCCATTTGATATTCTTCGGACTGTTGGTGATGAGGCTTATGAGTTAGCTTTTCCCTCTATTTTTAAGCAATTCATCTAGTTTTTCATGTTTCCATGCTTCGCTGTTACATTTTGGATGAGTCTCATGTCATTCGTTAGGAGTCAGTTTAGTTAGATGAAAGGTTGTCTTTTGTTGAGGAGCCGATCTCCATATTAGCTAGGGATGTTAGAAAGTTGTGCTCAAGAGTTATTCATGTGGTTAAGGTCAGTTGAGGCATTGACCTGTAGATAAGTCTACTTGGGAGGTCGACTCTGATATGCGTAGTTCTTATCCCTAACATTTTTTTGATTCAAGTATTTCTCTTGCCTTTATTTTGAGGACGATCTAGATATTTAATGGTGGATGATGTACTGACCTAATTTTGGTTAATTATGTGAAATGTGTGTTTCTATGTAATTTGACCATTTTACCCCTCCCCATGGTTGCATTGTGTGGTATTTCTTGAGTGTGGTGATGATTGGCATAATTGTTGATGTATTTTTGTGCCATTTATGTGATATTATAGTTTTTGGTGGCTTTAAGAGCGTTATAGTTGACTTCAATCAACATATTTTGATTTGTACAACGGATGGCAAAATGGACTGCACCAACAGATCTGAAACATTAATTTTAGGGTGGTAACATAGTTGGTATAGTTTTATGGCATTTAAATCTTATTTCGACCCATAATTTGGAAAGTTGTGATTTTGGGTTTCAGGGGTCAACTTTGTAAAAATGATGTCTTTTTGAAAATTTACTATCATCATTGAGTTTAGAGTATCAAATTTGATAGGGTAGCATAGTTCGTTTGTGTTTATGGGATTTCGGATGAATCCTGAGGGGCTTGTAGAGACTTAGAATGCTTTAAGTCCCCAGTTGGTGCACCCTGATCGCGATGCTCCTATTGCAATTGTGATTGGGCTTGCAGTCAGAGTGTCGCGATCGCGATATCCTAGACAGGTTAGGTACTGTGATTGCAATCCTGGTCCGCAATTGCAAAGCCTGGGCATATAAATACTTGGTTTTTGCCATTTTTCATGATAGTGAATCTCATAGTATCCACTAGCTATGGCGATCGCAAGCCACGTGTTGAAATAGAACCTCCTAAGCCCAGGGAAAGGTATAAAAAGTCCCTTTTTAGCTTATTTTTCCCATTCCACATCCATTCTCAAGAGACTGAAACCCTAAATATTGGGGAAAACTTAGGATTAACTCTTGTGGGTGATTTAGGAGCTTGGATAACAATTCTTTCATGTTTTTTTCTTTATATTTGAGGTAAGATTCCTTCTTATTCATGGTAAGTTTTCTCATTTCTTGTTCAATCCCTAAAACTTTGTGACTTGATTTTAGCACTAATGTAGCTCGAATTTTACCCATTTTTAGGGTAATTACTCCTTGAGGATAAGAAAATGTTGGGTTGGCTTCGGAAACATGATTTCAGAGGTCGGACTCACATGGGATTTTTAAGTATTTTTGGACCTGAAGCACGATGGTGCAATATAGGTACCATCATTCTTAAATTGATGAGTAGAATATGATTCTGATAGCGCGGCATCTTGCGGAAGCTTTTTCGAAAGGAAATTCGGTGGTTTAGTGGATTTTTGAGCTTTCTTTGGCATCTAGGTAAGCTAGATTTCCCCCCCTTTTAGATTGAGCTTTGTCTTAGTATGTTTATGATATTGTGTTAGATTTGGGATGGGTTTTAGGTATTGGTGATGGAATTTACAATACTTGGGTTAGCTGGAACTTTTAGGTTAACCAAAAACCTTAACTTAGGTGTATTTGGTTTAGTTGCTTAGTTCCTTAGTAGAAATTCTATCTTACGGCTAATTGAGTTTGTTTAACATCTACAAGTGGATTTAGATACCTTAGTTTTGTCCGGGGTAAAATTGTTTTAAAATAAATTTTGGGGATTAGAAGTGGTCCTTTCCGCCTCGCCTTAGGCCAAAACTTGAGATAACTCCTTGAATTTTATATGCTTGTGATATACGTCGAAATAATTTATATGAGGCTTGATGAAGCTAGAAACCTAATGGACATGATAGTTTGATAGTGGGAGTTGATGCTAAATACGGTAAAACTTGGTGGTGGTGGTTCAATTTATATATGGATTATATACAAATATAAATACCGGTTTGAGTCTAGATAATGATTATGATATTGATGATATAAATACTGGTTTAATTCTAGATAATGATTATGATATTGATGATATAAGTACCGATTCGAGTTCTCTATAGTTATGATATTATTTACATGGTATCGGTTCAAGTCCGACAATAGGGCGTGATTTTGGGATATAGATATTGGTTCAAAGTTTGTAAACGTGAAGTGGTTATAGTGTGGAACACATAAATGGATTCTCACGTGAGAGTGGGTAAATGATGGCGGTTAATTTTATGCTTTACTTGATTGTACCTCCAGGATTATGGGGGCCTGCGTTGGGTTATTTACTTTTCAGCACTTATTGGCTTATAGGGGCCAATTTTATCGTTATAATTGCATGTGTTTGATTCCTTTATGTTATGTTATTATTTTAATTTTTTATTTCAATTTTTACCTACTTACGTACAACATTGTTGGAGTTGATTCAGGTTTTCCTCTACATTGACTTAGACATGTTATCTTGCATTTTATCATATTTATATCATGATTTAGGTCAGTCGACCGATGATGGCTCCTGAGTACCCATGGTTTGGTACTCATACTACACTTTTGTACCTTTTTGGTGCAGATCTAAGTACTAGTTGTCGCCATTGATTCGCTGACGTATTGTATTGGATTTTGGAGATAGGGTGAGCTCTTAGATTCGGAGTTGCCCGTTTCTCTCTATCTTATTTATGTCTAGTCTTTTGTTTTGAGATATATTGTGTTGACTATTTTATAACTTGAGTTGTATTAATAGTAGTTCTTATATTGTCTCTACCAGGTCGTGGGATGGTTATCTGTACTATTGGTTACCTTTGTCTATTTCTATTGCCTTACTTATTTATAAGTTGCAAATGTTGTTTTTGCTCTTCCGAGCATTTTTCACCAAGTTAACCCATTACCTTTGGCTCCAGGTTATGGTTCAACTTACCTACTAGTGAGATAATGTCGGTTCCATCATGACTCGTAAATAGGGCCATGACAAATTAGTATTAGAGCCTAGGTTTCATCGACATGGTTGGTACAAGAGAAAATGTCTAGTAGAGTCATGTGTATCAGAATGATGACGTTCATATTTGATAACGCCCAAACTCCACCTTCGATCTGAAGATACTGCGATGTTTTCAAGTAAAGTAACCCAACAAAGGTTGGGGCCGATCCCACAGGGAATAGGCTGACTTTGTATCTCAAACATGTGGAAATATCAGGAAGTGCGGGAAATTAAATAGGGGGAATTTGTATCAAACAACAAAAAGAGACAATATTGGATGTGTAATTAAACTGAGAGAGAAACTAGGACCGTGTTCCCCCTGGCGTCATAAATCAATAGAATTCTTGTGCTTAATTCAACTAAATCAACTACTACGGATGCAGAATCTAACAAATAGGTATCACAAGCTGTCTTGTGGACGAATTGACAAATCTCACTCTTCACTTTGTGAATCTCAGAGTGTCGACTTCTCAATTCTGGTCTCCAATCCCAGTTTGACTTTCACCTTGTGGGTATCAATTTATTAGACAAGGGTTGGTAGTCTCGAATCACCGTCATAATCTCGTTTTCCCAATCTTGGTCTCCCTTATAAGGATAATCTAGAATACAGGATAATTCTTAATGATTACAACTGTTAAGAAAGAATTCAAACGAAAAGAGATCACAATACACCATAATAACAATCTCACCGAATCTTACACTTCCCCTACTCCGTTACTACACCAGGGTTCCCACAACCCTCGCTAAGGAATTTATCTACTCATGGTCATACAACAATCCACGGAAGTCAATAAAGAAAAATTAGAATTAATTGCATAAGAATGAAAGAAGAAAAATCCAAAGTCTTCAATTAATTATCAAACCAAAAACCCACGAACAATGAATATGTCAAAATGCGTGAACATATCTCAACAGTACGTAACCTCATAAAGGAGTAACCCTAGGGTATTTTTATTATCTCAAAATAATAACAAAATCCTAATTAAATTAGAATAGGAAAATTAAGTCGGCAGTGGTCACGTCTCTGGCAACGAGTCATTAGGTTTGGTTACGACTCGTTGTCTGCTGTTGTAGCTCTCTTTAGGATTTAGTGGCTATGACTCATTGGGTTTCCCTACGAGTCATATGCTGCTAGTCGTCATCATTCTAGTAGCTTGTCATCTTTAGGGCTCTTGAGTTTGCTAATATTATGACTCCTCACCATGAGTCATAGTCAGTCATTACGACTAGTGGTCTTCACTCATCTCCACCGGAACATAAATCCTTAGGACTTTATATGTTGGTCATCATACGCCTTCATACTATGAGTTATAGCCTGACCTTGTGACTCTTAGTCTTCCATTACTTTACTTGTAATCTCTGCATTGGCCATTGCTCACGTTACGATTGCACACCACGACTCGTAGTAACTCTTCATGAGTCGTGGTCAGTCTTTACTTAGCTCCTGCAACTCGACTTTATCCATTTTTATCCTCATAAATCTGGATACGAGTCGTAGGGTGACTTAAAGACTCATAGCCTGCCTAGTACTTTAATTTTTAGAGCAGTTTATTGTATTTCTCATTCCAGTCTACTTCCAACCTAATTTACCTTCAATACATACAAAACATGCATCATATCTTTCAAAATACCCTAAATCAGTGCATAATTTCACCCTTTTAAGCATCGAATGTACCATGTTTGCACGACACATCAACTCCCTCAATTTATAATGTATACATTTCCTCAGGAAAAACACAAAACAAAAATGCAAATGATGCTTAAATGTGAAGATCTTATGATTACCTTTGGCAGTCGACTATTAATTTTAGCTCAAAACATATTACCCTCTCATATTTTTAAACTTTCAAAACCTAAATGTACCTACAGATGAAGTACAATAGCATGACACAGAGAATCAAGTGATAGCATTGCATTAGCAACAAACAATTACGGATTTATCCAAGTTACACTTCTCGAATAGATAAGTAATCTAACCATGTGATCATGTTCCCTCACAATCAAAGAAGTCCCATTCGCTTAGATAGATCAAACATAATAATGGCACAACATTCAAAAAGATGATCTCGCTCACGAAAAAGTTCCATAGTGTGCATAGAATGCCACAGGCTTGCCCTTATTTTCTATACCCAAGCTTTCAGACAGTCAAATCAGGATCTCTGTAGGACTTTCTCATCTCATAATGCAGGCTTGGGGGGATGGTATGGTACATATGGATATCTAGTGACTAAGCCTCCTTGGCACTACATTAACTTTGTGGTCTCACTTATTAACCATTCTTTTCTTTATTTCCTCCCTTTTTATTTTTGAAGCACATTCAGGTTGAGTGTGGTTTTCTTATTTTTTTCTTTTTGTTTTTGAACTCTTTCTCTTATTTTTCTTTGGTTTCTTTTTTTTTTCTGCCACACCCAACTCTACTTCTTTTCCCTTCTTCATACCCACTTTACATTTCGTACCCCAATGATATCTACCCTCAACTTAGGTGATTTTTCTGAGTTGAGGTGCACAATGTCCAAGGAGTAGCAGATCCAAAACAGGTTCATTATAACATAAATAGAAAGGTAAAAGGTCAAAAAATAAAGAAATAGGATATAAGTCTCAAAACAGGGATCAAGGTATATTTCTTTCACTATGGGAAGGTAATTTAGGTCAAAAGTGGACTAAAATAAAATATGGCCTGTGATTCTTTTCTAACCAACTATTCTACAATCTAGGAAAGACTAGCCGGGCAAGTTCTAGATTCCACACACAGTAGAAACTCGGAAATGCCTCATGCACACATGATACAAGGTCACATTGCTCGTTAATCCCTATCCAGTTCATGCAGTTGTTTGTAATAGTTATTATATACCGAATTCTAATACCATTATTGAATTCATAGTGGCCACACACATATAAAACTCACACAGCTGTCACAATTTTAGGATGGGAATGATTTACTCAAACAACTTCAATAAATTCAACATAACCCGTTAAAATATGTCACTGCCTTAGATACAATTTTCTTCCTAATTAAATATCATACAATACAAAATACAAAACAAAGACAACACATATTTAAACTAGACATACCGGTTTTGCATTCAAACTACATCCATTGAGAAAATTAACATGACAACAACAAGTGGCGGTGAAACGGTACACCCCCACCCCAACTAAGAGATAGGGAACTATCCCCAGTGCATCTATGATGTAAAACAAAACGATGAAGACATACTTGGGTTCACTAGGTGCCAACTCAAACATTATCAGTACGAGGGTCCTCAAAATGGGCCCTACTCTTAACATCAGTAGTCCTAGTGGAGGCTGGGATGCTTGCATCAATAGTTGCACCAGTTGTGGTTGGTGCACTCAATGGTGTCTCTAGCAGTGAAGCTGAACTGTTACTCAGACCAGTAACATCAGTAGGTTAGGATCTACTACTCCGCCTCAATTCTTTTTCTTTTCTTCTTCTTTTTCTTTCTTCCTTTTGTACTAACATCAACATCAACCACGAGGGTTGAATCTCCAAAATCTCAGATATCCTGTACCTCCTCCTCTTACCGAATCTCCTTAGTATAGGGCATCAAGAGGATCGGTCTATCCTTTAACTCGTCAACTACCTTTCATAGTGTGACCAACTCTTCCTATATACCTGCTATGTTGGAGGACTAAATATCCTAAAGAAGACTGCTGATACGCTACTCAAACCCGTCAATTCAGGTTTGCATCATTCTCATATAATTTTTAATTTGTGTATCAACCCATGGATTATCTCCTCCTTCCATAATTCTCACTTTTGGCTCAACCATACCCAACCTTTTCTTCATCTCAACAAAGAACAACTATTGCACTAAAACATAACCGATGGAGGATGGTCTGGAAGTGGATGATGTGGTGCTGCAGTGGGTGGTGGTTTCAGAACCTGAGCGGTCTATGCCGCATCTGAAGCCTGAGGCTCGGATTGTGTCATCTCAGTATGGGTAACACCCATGGTAGTAAAACCTGTGATACCAGTCCCGTGTTCTCTAGCCTCATATGCCTGGTGAATTATTGCTGTACCCATCTTTGCTTCCTTGTACATGGTGTTAGCATCTTTTTGATCGAACCCAAATCTGTTATAGTGTGTGACCTAATGAATTGATCAACATTTGGGAGTTCTGGTACTCCCGTATCCAGGCTAATTTGAGTCAACCAGCAGGGGAAGGCCATGATTGTGTCTGTGCTCGTCGCCCAGTCTTTGATCTCTTTATCTATCCATTTGGCTATATCTATATCATACCTACCATAATGCTCATGACCAGGGATGCTTTATTAGGACTCAATATAATATCCCCTATATGGGGCTCAATCTGTGCCGTACCAGTGTCCATAAGTCTTCAACTAAAAGTTTAAGATGTTCTTTGAAATTAAAGACGAGATGCCAATACCTCCAACTAACTCGAGAGTTTCATCCTAGTCTGACAAAATAATCCCAACCATCCACGGTTAATGAAAAATCTTATATTCCATCTAAACCTTCTTTGACTTTTCTTTTCGTATTTCACGTATGCAAAATCCAATCTCAGTCAATTGACCAAAGGTAAGAACTATTTAAATAGCTTGAGCTGAGATGTTCACCCAAACACCTCAAACTATTAAGTCTGACAACGGGTCTGTACACTCCACAGGCTCCCCTGAGGATTTAGTCTCTTTAGCTCTATTTGGTACGCAACATAAAACTCACGTACCAAAGCTGCACTATATTGTCTTAGTGCTATAGTCATCTGATATGGCATGGAAACATGACACTTTCGTTCCTTAAAACTATGAATTTATGCATGAACTTAGGTTGTTTTGGTAGGTATAATGCACTTTAGTGTGAAGTGCAAGTAAAACTGGTTTATAATATTATTTGAACAAAAAAAGGAGAAAATGACCTAAAAAAGATCAACTTCGATCAGTATCGAGTTTGATCTTAAGTCATAACTATTTGTTATGACTCGTATACTGAATTGTATGAGTAATAAAACCAAAATCTAAATCAAGAAACCAAGTATGAAGAAGATACGACTCAAGTATTCTAGTCGTAATGCAGGAAACGAATCGTCTGCTGAAGGCGTGAGCATAACAGAATCCAAGCTATATCTAGGAATTAAAGTATCAGAAGGGTACAAGTTAAAATATTGAGTATGACTCATATAGGGATGTCGTATACCAACCAGTGTTTAAGATCAGAAAAGATTGAAGTCCCAGGAGGATACAGATCAAGGAAATGAGTCATATACGTAGTTATGACTCATAAGCCAAAGTCGTAAGCTGAACAGAGAATTAAAACCATGGGAATATTAGGCACTGGAATGATTATGAAAAGGCAGGGTACGACTCGTATGTTGAGGATACGAGTGAAGATTAGGTCATATCGTCTACCAACTTAACTTGACCTTGCCCATTTTCAATAGAATTTTATGTTATTTTGAGATACTATAAATACCCTAGGGTTTATCTTTTATTAGTTTACACGTCGTGACATTCTTTTATGCACGACTACATATTTTTACAATTATTCTTGAGATTTGAGGGTTTTATTCAATTAAAGATTTTAAAGTTTGCTCATCTTATTCTTGTGCAATTGATTTTATGTGTTCTTCATTAATAATCATGAGTTCTTGCACAAATATGAGCGACTAATCTCCTTAACTAGGGTTGTGGGAACCCTGGCAGATTAGCTACGTAGAGGAAGTGTGACATACATCTATTCTAGGGTTTATGCATGTATCCTAATTCTTCTTCACTATAATTGATTTTAAGTAACTACAATATCTTGAGATAAAAGCCTGTATTCACGTTCTTTCTATAACCAAGAAGCTTGTGAATGGGAAAAGAAGATTAGGATAGTAATTTGGGATTTATAACTCCACCTTATTGTCCCCGCATTCCATCTTATCACTTGATCTGATAACCAAGGGTCAAGTAAACTGAGGCCGTAGCAAGGGACAACAAGGAAACACCCGACAATGATAACCAAGTCTAAGGGTGAAATTTATCTTCTCTCTGAAAAGGCATCTGATAATACCTATCTTGAAGGTTTTACATGTAGAGCACGACCAGTGGGTTGATCACAAGAAGTCTATGGAATTGAGAAGCCAGGGGCAACATAGACCTAGAATTCGTCTCCTATTGATTACAACTCAAAAGCACTCAAGAATTGATTACTCTTTGCTATTGATAACAAAATCCCCCCTTTTTACTTTCCTACACCGCTTGAGGGTTTAATCAAGGAAAGCAACTGCTTATATTTTCTCTATGGGATCAACCCCAATCTAGTAGGGTTATTAGATTCTCATCGACCATATTATACTTTTGATTGAGGTGTAGTTTTGGGAGACATCAAATTTTAGCGCCGTTGCCGGGGAAGACAATTTGAGTAGTGAATTGAATTGGTAAAGTTCTCTAGTTTTTATTTTCTTTTCTTGATTTTGCATACGTCGGTGTATGCCAAGAACTAGTACTAGAGTCAATCCCTTATTCTCTTTTGATCTAAAGTTAGAGACAATCCCTCAAACACCGAGAAGGATTTCAAGACAAATTTATGATGGAGTGTAAGATCCCCCACCTGTGGACCCAAACGCGGCACTCCCATGTGTTTTATTAGACACATAGAATATTGTAGGTATACAGACACAAAAGCTATTGGATCTCAAATGTAGAGAAGCGGAAGAAGATAAATTGGCTGCTGAAGCTAAATTGGTACAATAATGTGGACTAGCCAAGCCTATACATGTTGTTGATCATTGGGTTTAGAGGGGTAAAGTTTCATATGTTCTAGCTTACCAACCCTTAGATCTACACGGAGAGGATGATAAAGACATGGGTTATGTTGAACCTGCTAAGGCAGGAGCTATTGTTACTCCTGATTTATCCCCTAATGTGAAGTTTGATATTACTAGTTCTATGATCCAACTGTTGAATCTGAAAGGTGTATTTTCAGGAGCAGCTAAGGATGATGCGAACATGCACCTTACTAATTTTCTTAGGATCTGCACAAACTATAACCTCCCTAAAGTTGATCAGGAAGCATTGTGATTGAGGTTGTTCCTATTTTATTTAACCGTAGAGGCATCTCTATGGCTAGGGGAACTACCAAAAGGATCTATCACTACATGAAATGAGTTGAAGAAATAGTTTCTGAGTAGATTTTTCCCTCTCACACAGATGCTACTGCTGAAGGATGAAATTTATAATTTCAAACAACTACTTATAGAATTGATGTACGAAGCATGGTTTAGATTTAAGAAAAAGCTGAGCGTGGTGCCAAACCACAGAATCAGATGATCTAATTTGTCATAAATCTTCTAGAGATCACTGAGTGATAGTTCGAGAGCCACAATAGATACTATTTTTAGAGAAGAATTTACGCATCTTCATTGGGATGTTACACAGGAATTTCTTGATAATATTACAGTCACCAATAGAAGATGGCATACCAGAGATTCTAATCATGGTAGTGGTACATATTCTATTGGAACGATGAACACATATCGAGCAGACAATGATATGGTTGCATAAGAGATAGCACAACTTTAGACTGATATTAGATTTCTCACAAAGTAGTACACTTCTCTAAATTGAGAAAGTGAACACAATAGCAACACTGGGGTCTACATCAAAGCCATTTGAGCTTGAATCTAAAGAAAAGGCAAACTATCTTTATTATAAAATAGCAAATTTCAAAGCCCAATAGCAAAGAAATAAAGGTCAAAACTATTATAATGATTGGTACAGAGGTAGGAGCAGAGATAAAAATGGGGATTGGCGATGTAAGGATGACTATAAGGAGAAAAATGACAAGTACATTCCACCAGGTAGTCGAGATACAGAGTCTAGAGTTGAGGCCCTTTTGTCTAAGCTAATCAAGAGACAAGAAAGTCAAGAATATTCTCTGAAGGATATCATAGAAGATCTATTGGGACTAAATCAAAAAGTTGAATCAGATACCACAACAATCAGGCAATTGGAGTAACAGTTAGGGCAGATGTCAGCCATAGTAAATCAGAGATAGCCTAGGACTCTTCCAACCAACATAATAGTAAATCCCAGAAATGATAGTCAATGCCATGCCATTACTACTCAAATTGGTAAAGTTGCTACAGATCCACCCGCCCCCTCTGTTGATGGGCAGAAATAGGATGATGTTGAACTAGTCAATTTAGGAAGCTACAACAAGCCAAATAAAGGTGAAAAAAATGCTACAAATCCTGTGCTGAAACCCATTCCAAGACCATGTCCTCCCCATCCTCAAAGACTAAAAAAAACAAGAAGAAAGTAAGTATTAAATTTTTTTCTATGCTAAAAGAACTAAATGTCAATATATCGCTTGTAGAGGCATTGGAGAAGATGCCAGGCTATGCAATGTTCATGAAGGATCTGATTACAAAGAAAAGAGTAGTCAGTTATAGCCAGTTAAGAATGTCCATCATTACAATGCTGTAGCCATTAAATTATTGGAAGAAAGCAAAGAGGATCTTGGTGCAATCACTATCCCTTGCACCATTGGATCTTATCACATTGCATGTGTATTTTGTGATTTAGGTGCTAGTATCAACCTCATTTCATTTGCAGTATTCAAGCAATTAGAGTTGGATGACCAAAACCCAGCACCATGAGGCTAGTCATGGTAGATAGGATTGTAAAGAATCTAGTCGGTATCTTTATGATGTCTTAGTAAAAGTATATTTTTTTATTTTTCCTGCTGACTTTGGTATATTAAATTATGAAGTGGACTTTTAAATCCCAATTATTCTTCGCAAACCTTTTATGGCTATAGGTAGAACATTGATTAATCTGGAGCTTGGATATCTGATGCTGAGATTCAATAACGAACAGGTGATTTTCGACATATGCAAATCCATGAATCAGCCCAATAAGTTAAGGGTGATTTATGTGATTAATATAAATGATGAGGAAGTAGATTTATTTTATGATGTTGATGCGATAAATTTATGGGATGGTGGTTTTGATACTTTTTTTCTTATTGAAGAAAGACTAGGTGTTGAGGCACTTGCAGCAGTGATCATTAATTTTGACTCTGACGGCATAGAAGAATATGTGGAGCTTGTTGGTGCATTGCATGGTTATGGTTACAATTTTGCTCCAAAGAAGCTTGATCTAGATTTTAAGAATAGAACAACTCCACCTGGTTGCCCATCAATTGGGAAACCGTCGGTATTAGAATTAAAGGCCCTCCTATCGCGGTTGCAATATGCATTTTTGGGGGGACAACAACACTTTTCCAGTCATTATTGTAGATGATCTGTGATAGTCAAAAGTGGAATCTTATTGTCAGTTTTGTAAAATTTCAAAAGGGCCATTAGATGGTCTATTGCAGACATTATGGGTATTCCACCAGGCTTGTGTACTCATAAAATTCAGCTTGAACCAGATTGTGTTTCGTCTATTGAACATAAGTGATGACTTAATCCTCCTATAAAGGAGGTTGATAAGAAGGAAATCATCAAGTGGTTAGATGTTAGTGTGGTATTTCCCATTGTAAATTATTAGTACGTTAGTCCCATTAAATGTGTTCCCAAGAAGGGCAAAGTAACTATTGTGCCTAATGAGAAAAATGAGCTAGTGCCTATGAGGCTGGTCACTGGATGAAAAGCGTGCATGAATTATAGAAAGCTAAATGCATGGACCTAGAAGGACCATTTTCTAGAGCCGTTCATGGATCAGATGCTTGATAGGTTAGCAGGCAGAGGATGGTACTATTTTCTTAATGGGTACTTCAGTTATAAACAGATTACTATAGCACTGGAGGACGAAGAGAATACTACTTTACATGTATTTATGGGACCTTTGTATTCAAACGAATGCTATTTGGGCTATCTAACGCCCCAACTACATTTAAGAGATTTATGGTGTCCATTTGCTCTAATATGGTTAAAGACACCATTGAAATCTTTATGGATGATTTTTGATGGTGGGTGGCTCTTTTGATGATTGTCTCATTCACTTGGCAAAAGCTCTGCAAAGATATGAAGAATGCAACTTAGTACTCAATTGGAGAAGTGGCATTCTATGGTTAAAGAAGGAATAGTGCTTGGGCAAAAGATTTTGAAGCGAGGCATAGAGGTTGATCGAGCAAAGATTGCGGTGATTGATGAATTACCTTATCCAATTTCTATGAAGGGAATTAGAAGTTTTCTAGGACTGCAGGTTTTTATAGAATATTTATTAAGGACTTCTAAAAAATTGCAAGTCCTTTTTACAAGTTTCTTAAGATGAAGGTAAAATTTTATTTTGATGATATATGCATGAAAGCTTTTAAAAGCCTTAAAGAGAAGTTGGTGACAGGTCTAATCATTGTGTCTCCAGATTGGTCCTTACCTTTTAAGATTATGTGTGATGCAAGTAGATTGGCCTTAGGGGTTGTACTAGGCCAATGAAAAGAAAAGATCCTTCATCCCATCTACTATGCTAGTAAGGCACTAAATCCTGCTAAAAAAAACTATACTTTGACTAAGCAAGAGTTGTTGGCAGTAGTTTTTGCCTTTGAAAAGTTTAGATCTTAGTTGATTGGGACCTAGGTGATAGTGCATACAGACCATGCATCATTGCGGTACTTAATAGCTAAGAAGTGTGCAAAGCCTAGGATGATTTGATAGGTGCTATTAATTCAAGAGTTTGATTTAGAAGTGAAGGATAGAAAGGGCAAAAAAAATCAAGTTGCAGGCCACTTATCTAGATTAGAGGAGGAAGCGATACAGAAGGTTGCTACAGGAGTAAAGATTGATGATTGTTTCTAGATGGGCAAATATTAGCTACTTTCCAAGATCTTATTCCATGGTTGGCAGATTTTGCAAATTACTTTGCCAACAATCCAGTTGCAGAAGATCTCTCATATCAGTAAAGATGAAAATTCACGTATGAGGTAAGAATGTTTTTCTGGGATGAACCTTATCTTTTTAAAATTTGTGCAGATAGAATCATTCGTAAGTGTATACCTAAATTGGAGATGATGAGCATACTTGAGGCGTGTCATTCAACGCTAGTTGGGGGTCACCATAGAGGGGCCCAAACATCTCATAAGATCCTACAATGCGACTACTATTGGCCGACCATATATAAAAATGTTTATTACTATGCTGCTATTTGTGATTAATGTCAATGACAAGGTACTATTACTAAAAGATATGAACTACTTACGACCCCTATCTTAGAATTGGAAGTGTTTGATATGTGGGGCATAGATTTCATGGGACCTTTTGTGAATTCGTGTAGCATAAAGTAAATACTGGTAGCTGTTGATTATGTTTCAAAATGGGTGGAAGAAATTGCACTTCCTAACAATGAAGAAAGGAGTGTCATGACATTTTTGAGAAAGAATATCTTTTCTCAGTTTGGTATGGCACGTGCTATTATTAGTTATGGAGGGTCACAATTTTGCAATTATCTATTCAAGTATCTGCTTGAAAAATATGGAGTGAATCACATGGTGGAAATGCCTTATCATCCGCAGACTAGTGGACAAGTCAAAGTGTCCAATAAAGGAACCAAGTCTATATTGTTGAAACCTGTGAGTGCTAATCGGATTGATTGGGTAAAAAGGTTAGATGATGCATGATGGGCTTACTGTACAACTTATAAAACCCCCATAGGTGCTTCTCCCTATCATCTTGTTCCAGGCAAAGCTTGCCATTTAACAATTGAGCTTGAGCATAAGGAACTTTGGGCATTGAAGAAGCTGAATTTAAAGTTGAAAGCTGCAACTAAGTCAAGGTTGAATAACATCAATGAATGAATGAATTCTGACTTCGGGCATATAAAAGTTTAGTAATTTACAAAGAGAATATAAAGTTGTATCATAACCGGAAAATTAATAAGAGCGTATTTGAAAAAGGTAACCAAGTGCAACTGTATAACTCCAAGCTTCACTTGTTTCCTGGAAAGTTGAGGTCTATATGGCATGGCCCATTCACAGTTTCAAAAATCTATCCCTATGGTGCTTTAGAACTACAGAAGGATTGTTCACAACTATTCAAGGTAAATGGTGATAGAGTAAAACACTATATGGGAAATATAGAAGAGGCGAATGAAATAATTGATATTGATCTTGATGAAGTCTGAGTAATCAAGTTAATTTAATCGTGCCGTGACGTTAAATCAAGCACTTCATGGGAGGCAACCCATTAGGCTAGTTGGTGAAATTTGAGTATCCAACATAGCCACCTTGTGTTGCAACATTAAATCAGGCACTGCGTGGGAGGCAACCCATGTTTTGTATTTATTTCATTTATTGGGTAATTTTTGTTTTCAATGTGCATGACTAAAAAATGCAGACTAAAATTCTAGAAAGTTAGAAATATATTATATGGACTCTTTATGGATCATATCTATACGATACACCTTAAGAGTTGGAGTCGATTGACCTGGGAGAAAAATCAGAATCAGGTATTAAGTTTTGGAATGCATAGGAATCACGATAAAAGTCATTTTCCTTGGGTACTATTCGTGACCAAGAGTTGCTTCAATTCCAGAACCTAGGTAAGATCCCAGGTCTATACGAGTCAATAAAATGACTTGGGAGCCTGGGTATGAGTCGTGTAGCCAACTCATACCCCGGTTTACTAGGTCAGTTCTTGGGTTTAACCCGACCTAGACCTATGATTTAAATAAAAATTTAGACTCGATAGGGAACCCAAGAACTCTAACAAATACGCTATTTTTAAAACCATATTTTGAACTTCAATATGCAAAATCAGGTTGGTTTCAACTTAATCTAAGTACCAACAAATCCAAATTTGTCACATGGTGCGATTTTAATTCTAATTTAAGGCCACTAACATCCAAAGTCAAAATCTCCACTCTAAACTGACTAACTAAGTTTCTCAACTTATTTCTACTACATTACAAAGTAAATTGAGTAATAGGTACTATGGTAATCATGGGTTAAGCATAATTTATGCATATATTAGGTTATTGATAGCATAATTTTGATATTTGTGTTGAAAATTGAAATGGGTATGAATTAGGGTTTAGAAATGGAATTATGTATGTTTATGTGTTTACAACACTGGATATAGCTGAATAAAGTAGTGGGTAGTTTGGAAATTTCATTGGAGTCAAACTTTGAAAGTTGGACTTCTATATTGCAGTAGATACAAGACTCCTTACGAGTTATACCCACCGGTACGGGAGTCATAATGGGACTCTCCCCCTTGAAAACATGAAAATATGCTAAATTCAGAGTTTTGGAATGGATACAACTCAACCATGCTAGTCGTAGCCAGACCTTACGACTCGTACAAATTAATCATATCCACCTAACAAGAAATATAAATGAATAAAAGTTTCTAATAAGTTTACGACTGTTGGTTACGAGTTGTAGCCTAATGGTACGAATGAAAAAATAGAGTCGTAAGCTGACCAGTGAACAATGATCTAACATTGTATAGGATATGAATCGAGTATATATGCCATATTTAGAGGATAAGACCAGTAACCACCTTTCGTACCCAATCCAGAAAGGGCACATTGAACTTCAGTTGTTAGTTTATATTTTCCTTTCTTTACCCAGTTACTAAACTTAGTGTATTTAAAGGAAATATGCCTCCAAAAACTGTTTCCTCATCCAAAACTATGGCAAAAACGGGGAATAAACAAGCACCGATGAAGAGTAAGGAGACAATCTTTCCTGAATCTGAAACCATCTCTGAACTCAGCGGGGAAAAATATAGTAGGACCGTATCCAAGAAAGGTGCTTAGAAAGGCAAGGCACTTGCTAAGGCAAAGGTTAGGAAGGTGGTACCTAGGATTCTGATACACTACCAAAGGGTCCAAGAAGAAAGAACACAACTGTCTCTCTTCCACACACACCACATCTTGTAGACGATGAAGATGAGGATGATGATAATAAAGATGAATCCAGTCTAGTTGAGGAGAGTACGGAGGAATCCCACAGTCCCAAGGTTGAGGCCAATCTTATAGCCAGATAGGACCCCCCACTAGTAATAGCCCCTTCTCAGGTGCCCATCGTTGAATGATGGGGCTACCCCAAAATGTATGTAATATTTAACATTAGGTTGTTTAAGCTACCAGGAGGAATGATTAAGAGAATATTGTACAAAGAGAGACAAATGACTACTACGGGCATGGACTTATTGCCCCAATTTGCAGAATGATTCAGAAATTATGGTTTTGAATAGAAGATGAGAGCGCCAAGATAATACAACTAGGTCTGCATCAGTGAGATCTATGATGTATATAAGGGTGAGTTGATGAGATAGTATCCATATGGTGTGCTTTGGAAGGGGGTGGCCCTATTACCTCCCTGATGATTCACGGGGTTAGGATGGATATGTCACCCTAATCCATTGGGAGATTTTTATGTGGCCCAACATATCGTGCCTCCATTAATATGCTAGAAATGGATTACATAATGGATGAAATAAGAAAGATCCCCAACTAGACAATAGGTACTGACGACAAGATGGTGATGTTCCCATGGATTTTGGAGTGTATAGCTTCGAATGATGTGCATGCTATCTGGGTTGAGGGCGGTATAGTAGAGTCTCAACAAATAAAGAAGGGTAACCTAAACTTCGAGGGTAAGGCTTGGTGGACTATAGTTCATCATAGGCTATGTCCAACTATAGGTGATGATGTACTAAGCCCGTTCTGGGTTACGATGATAGAAGGTTTTACACTCGGGTATGCATTTGATATTGGTGAGTTCTTAGCTCGAGTGGAGAGATAAGGCTATTGTGGAGTAGAAGGCATATCTAGCCTACCCTTGCATGATCACATAAATATGTTTGGCTGTAGGAGTATTAGAGATCCATTCCAGGCATTGTTTACATAAGAGAGGTCTATCAGACTTTTGATATCGTATTGATTAGAGATGCGACCAACCCATTGGACAAGCGTATGGAAAGGCAGCAGATACTATAGCAGGATTATTCCTATAAGATGGTCAAACAGATGCTGCTGCCACTGCTAAGGATACCAAGATAGGTACACAGACTGAGACTGCACCTACAAACATAGAGGGTACTTCCAGTGCCCCACCTCCAGTCCAGTTAGTGCCACTTTGGCCATGGGTATGACACCTGGGGTTATGATGATTTCTCAGGTTGCATGGATTGAGGCAGTGACCTAATTAATAACGTTGACTATAAAAGTGACTTGAATGAAGGGTGGAGTAAGAAGCTGGATGAATTAGAAGTGGGAAACATAAGATAGGGTGTCTAAGAGTGCTTTGATGCATTTAAGTCGAGGATTAATCGATAGTTGGGTAGTGGGCAGTTGCTTAATATTTTTGATGTCAGAGTAGAGATTGATGAGGTAAAGAAGATGGTCACTATATGAGAGGCCAATGGTTGCTGACCCTATTATAAAGACTGTGATTCCCACAGGTGAGGTGCTGAATATTTGGGTAGAACTGGCGAATGAGTAGGTTAAGCAGATTGAGGAAGAGAGAAGATAAAAAAGAAAGAAAAAGTAACATAACAATAATGAAGAAAGCCAGACTTAAAAGTATCCAGGATAAGCAGGACCGACAGACACGGGTTTGAGAGATGCCTATGGGAGCAGGTAGCTTGAGCGGTTCGGTTCTTAATATTGAGGGAGTTAATTTTGTGCCCCCACCAGTTGATGATCACCTACTTGGGACAGCTACTGAGGAAAGTGGGACCCGATCTGATGGCCCAAATTCTGGTGTTAATGCTCTCGTGAATGGTGCACCTAGGTATGATTTTTTTCCCTACTCTTTTTTTAGTAACACTGGGGATAGTGTAATGTTCTCAAGTTGGGGGTGGGGGAATAAAAAATTTTGGGGGCATTTTGAAATTTTTGCAAATATAGCTAAAACTAAAAGTCTGTTATGACTTACAGGTCTAAGATAGGCAGCTGAGATAGGGAGTAGATCAACGCGCCTATGGTAGCGGATATTTTTTAATTTTGATGATGATTTTTATGGATTTTTGAAAAGTTGGGATGGATTTAAAGATTTTTTGACTTTGATTTCAATGTTTATTTTGTGATTGATAAAACACAACTAATTTTGTGATGATGCTATAAATAGGATTGTGAATTGTGTTGAAAAATTTAAAATGTTGAGCCCCCTCAAAATCTTTGTTTTATGAATTGTGTGACTTATATAATTATGTGAGACTATTGAGTATCTGATAATAATATTAGGATTAGGCATAGTACAATTCTGGAAAAAAATTATTGCATAATTTGATAAGTAGTACTTAGTAATACAGCCTTGTGCAAGTGTGCATGTAAGGTTTACTTAGTGCCCAATTGTGTTGGAATCTAGAACTTGCCAGGTTGATTTTTCCTAGGTCTAAGGATAGTTAGGTAAGAAAGGATCATAGGTCATTCTTGATATTAGTCCACTTTTAGCCAAATTGACCTTCCATGCATGAATGATATCCCTTGATCCCGATTTTGAACCTGTATGCCTATTTTTCTTGTCACACCTATCACCTTCCCATTTTGTATTACAATAAAACTATTTTAGGCCTGGTCTTTCTTTGAGATTGTGCACTTCAACTCTGGTAAATCTCCTAAGTTGAGGGTGGCTATAATAGGGGTACATGACGTGAAATGAGTACGAAGAAGGGTAAAATAAGAGAATAGATAGTAAGGCTGGTTATGGTAGAAAAAGAAAAAAAAAGAGAAAGAAAAGAAAATTTGTAAAAAAGACAAAAAGAAGAAGAAAAGACTAGGAGATCACACCCAACCTGAATATTCTTTAAAATAAAAGGGAGAAATAAGGGTGGAAATAAAGTGAAAAATTAGTTAATGGTGGACCCCAAAAGTTAATGTAGTGCCAAGGAGGTTTAGTCACTTTAAAAGTCCATACGTATCATACCAGTCCGAAGCCTAAATTACAAGCCAAATAAAGTCCTATAGTGATCCTATTGTGACTGTCTGACAACTTAGGAAAAAAGCATAAGGTCAAGCTTATGGTATTTTATGCACACCGGTGATACTTCTTTGTGTGAGAAAGAGTCATTTATATATCCCTTAATAGAGAAGTCTATCCAGGAGTAGTAAATGGGATTTTGTTGACTGTGAGTGCACATGGGTTATATTGCTGGGTTGCTAAGATTGTTTGTTAAATGTAAAACACGTATAATCCCAAGTGTCTATTGCTAATGTAGTGCCATTATCGGATTCTTTCAATTTTCTATATGTTCAAAATTTCAATACGTAAATATGAGTTGAAAAGTTGAAAATTGAGAGGGGAGAAATAAGATTTAGATTTTAATTCAAAACCACTGCCATGGGGTGTTTGAGATCTTCCTGTTTTAAGCATTGCCTCTGGATTAGGAAATAGTATTTGGTTTTGTTTGCCTGAGGACATGTAAAAGTCTAAGTTGAGGGTGTTGATGTGGCGTGGAAACACGACACTTTTGATGCTTAAAAATGTGAATTTATGCATGAACTTAGGTTATTTTGTTAGATATAATGTACTTTGGTATGAATTGCAGGTAAAACAGGTTTATAATGTTATTTAAATAAAAAGAGGAGAAAAAGACCAATTTCGATCAGTATACGAGTTTGCTATTCTGATTCATTACGACTCGTATGCTGAATTGTATGATGAACAAAACCAAAAACCAAATTAAGAAACCAAGTATGATGAAGATACGACTCAAGTATTCCAGTCATATGGCAGGATAAGAATTGTATGCTGAAGTCGTAACCATAACAGAATCTAAGTTACTATATAGGAGTTGAAGTGTCATAAGGATACGAGTCGAAAGTCTGAGTACAACTCGTATAGGGATGTTGTATACCAACCAGTGTTCAAGACTAGAAGAGATTGAATCCTAGGTGGATATGGATCAAGGAAACGAACTGTATACGTATTTATGAATCGTAATCCAAAGTTGTAAGATGAAAAAAGAATTAAAGCCATGGGAAGATTAGTCACTAGAATGGTTACGACAAGGTAGGGTACGACTCGTAAGCTGAGGATATGAGTGAAGATAGGGTTGTACCAATTGCCGACTTAACTTTACCTTGCCCATTTTCAATAGGATTTTTATTTTATTTTGAGATACTATAAATTCTCTAGGGTTTATCTTTTATTAGGTTCCGCATAGTGACATTCTTTTACGCATGATACATACTTTTACAATTATTCTTGAGATTTGTGGGTTTTATTCAATTAACGACTTTGGAGTTTAGTCATCTTATTCTTGTGCAATTGATTTTATGTGTTCTTCATTGTTAATCATAATTTTTTGCTTAAACATGAGCGGCTAATCTCCTTAGCTAGGGTTGTGGGAACCCTGGAGGATTTACTACGTAGAGTAAATGTGACACACATCTGCACTAGGGTTTATGCATGTATCCTAATTCTTATTCACTGTAATTGATTTCAAGTAACTGCAGCATCTTAAGATAAAATCCTGTATTTGCATTGTTTTGATAACCAAGAAACTTGTGATTGGGAAAAAAGATTAGGACTATAATTTGGGATTTATACCTCCACCTTATAGTCCCCGCATTCCATCTTATCACTTAATTCGATAACCAAGGATCAAGTGAACTAATTCCGTAGCATGGGATAATCAGGCAACACCCAATGATGATAACCAAGTCTAAGGGTAAATTTTATCTTTGAGATCAAAAGGCGACTGATAATACCTACTTTGTAGGCTTTTCATGCAGACCACTAGAGTAATAGGTTGATCACGGGAAGCTTATGGAGTTGGGAAGATAGGGGGAACACAGTCCTAGTGTTCGTATCCTATTAATTACGGATCAAAAGCACTCAAGAATTGGTTACTCTTAGCTATTGTTAACAAAATCACCCCCATTTACTTTCCTGCACTGCTCGAGGGTTAAATCATGGAAAGCACCTGCTTACATTTTCCCTGTGGGATCAAGCCCAACCTAGTTGGGTTATTATATTTTCATTGACCACATTATACTTTCGATTAAGGTGTATTTTTTGGAGATATCATCATCCTCTAAAAGTTCTATTGTCTAAACTGAGCATTAAATGCAGACATCTTAGACATGAATTTTGTGTTTAGCTTCCTGTCTAAATATATTCTTCTCTAGGGTTTTCTATTAGTATGGTTTTTGGCGATATCTTTGTCATATAGGGTCTGTATTCTGGGGTACCCTCACCATTTTATGATAGGCACCGGAGTAGGCTTAATAGAAAGTGGGGTGGGTGGTATTCGTGGTGGTTGAATATCAACTTGTGTATCGCTCTCCCTACACCTATTCTCATCTCCAGATTTAGTCCTATCTTTATTACCATCCCCATTCTATTATTTTGTTCCTCGGAGCTGGATTCACCCTTACCTAAACCCCCACCACCATCTTCATCATCATCATCATCATCATGACCTCTCCTCATACTGAGATGGTGAATGGAGTGGTGTGGTTCTAAGTATTTTCATTCTCAGTGTTTTCCTAGGTTGTGTCGCCTCCTCTGAGGTTGATTTTTCACCCTGAGGTTGCTTCTTCCTTGGCTCTACCTACCCTACCAATGGGTATTCCTCAATCGAGCCGCTTGACTCATAAGTATCCTTGTTCATGAGCTTATGATTAGTTTTTGGGGCAGGCTTTTTTGGGGTTTGATTTTTTGTTGATTGTTTTTTTGTCGAATCAACTTTTGATGCCATTAGTACCTTTTGAAATAGACCCATTAGTAAGTCCTGTAGAAAGTAATGAAAAACAATAAAATTTAATGTTAGTGTGACAGACAGTTGACACCTTATGACTTAAGGGTAAGAGTCCTACCCAATGGTTACGAGTAGTTAGGAGACTTGTAAGGTGGAAAAAAGTTTAATCAGTATTCATAGGTCAGGTAACAAGTTGTAATGTTAGATTATGACTTGTTACCAACACTTGTTAATTAACCAAAAACTTATTTTTGATGCAAAATCCTTTCAAGTCATTACGACTCCTTCCTGTGAGTCGTATTGCGTGATTATGACTTGTTTAGATGAGTCATAACGTTAATAGAACTCACACACTTCTAATCAGTCATGTTTCTAGTGGTTATGAGTCACATTGCGACTCATTAGGTGACCCTATGAGTCATAATGAGTCCTGTATCCACTACAACATGATTGTTTAAAAGAGTTAGTTCTTGATACCTCTTCCCAACACAACACTACACATTAAACCAATCATAAAAACTCCTACTTCATCCCTAATCGACAATTTTTAATAGCACAAAGTCCATATTTACTCCCTTTAAAGCATTACATTATAAATTACTCAAGCATAGGGCATAGCTATTTCTACGCACACTCATTTCAATCAAGAAAACTAAGTAAATTTTACACATTGGTGATCCAACTTAATATATAGAAATTTAAGCACAAAGTACTTACTTGTTTATTTGAGACTTGGATTTCTTAACGTTAATGATTTTGTGACCTAACTATAGAGAGTTTCGACTTTGGGTGATTTTGCTTAGTTTATTGTGACTTTACGATATGAAGATGGGGTTTTCTTATCGTTTGGTGGTTGATTAATAGAATGGAGAAAGTCACAACATTTGAAATTGGGAATTTCAATCAGTTGGGTTGAATTCCCTTGTTTATATCATTTTAATTGGACTGGGTCAATAAGCTAAGCCCGCGATATCAGGCCTGGTTACGAGTCTTGACTACAACTCATAACCATACACCATGGGTCGTGGATTCCTCTCGTAATGAATGGAATCTTACCTGGGTTTTCAGTCATCATGATTCATGGTGGCGAGTCATAGGCACTGACTACGACTTGTTCTAAGAGCCATGATGACTCTTGAAATTAGATAACTGAAGATGGCTTGTGTCCTATGTCCCTACGACTCTTGGTCACGAGTTATGAGATCTGGTTATGGTCATGAAGTGGATCGTATGGCCTAGCACCAAAAGAATTTTCTGGTTTATTCCAACAATCTCTAGCTTTGCACACTGAACACACAAGTTACCCTATAATCAAATAAGTACAAAACATGGGTTGCCTCCTATACAACACTTGATTTAACATCGTGGAACGATGTGGCTAGGTTGGTTACTGATATTTCTCTAACCAACCTCATGGGTTGCCACCTACACAACGCTTGATTTAACGTTGTGGCATAACCCAATTGCCTTGGTTACTCAGACTTCACCAAGATTCATATCATCAAATAATTTCACTTATTAGTGCTTCCCATGCAGTGCTTCACCCTTTTCCCATTCACATTAAATGGGGCTTCACCATCACTCTTCAACTCTATAGCTCTATATGGGTACACCTTAACCATAGTGAACGGTCCATACCACTTAGACTTCAATTTTCCAAAAAATAAGCAGAGTCTCGAATTATACAACAAGACCAGATCATCTGGCTCAAACACTATTTTCCCAATTTTTTGATCATGATACTACTTTATCTTCTCCTTATATAGATAAAAACTCATAATCCCAAATTCATAACTCATCCAACTCATTCACCTTGCTCATCCTCAACTTTGCTACACATGCCACACAAAATTTAGCTTTTTCAGCATCTATAGTTCCTTATGCTCAAGTTCAGGAAAGTGACATGCCTTGCCATACATAAGCTGATAAGGAGGGGCAAATATGGGTGTCTTATAAGCTATACGGTAGGCCCACAATGCATTATCCAACTTTCTCAACTAACTAGTCCTGTTGGTATTCACAGTCTTCGCTAATATGGACTTGATCTTTCGATTAGAGACCTCAACTTGTTCGATCGTCTGTGGATGGTAAGGTGTTGCCACTTTATGCTTCACACCATATTTTTAAAGTAGAAGCTTGAACATACGATTATAGAAATATGATCGACCGTCACTAATTATTTCTCAAAAAGTGCCAAACCGGGAAAAGATGTGTTTCTTCAGAAAGGCTGTGACACTTCTACCTTTATTATTGTGGAGTGCTACCTCTTCCACCCATTTGGACAAATAGTCAATCACAACCAAAATATATTTCATACCATAGGAGCTCAGGAATGGTCTCATGAAATCAATCCCCCATACATCAAATAATAGTACCTCTAAAATATCGGTCAGTGGGAGTTCATGGCATCGTAAGATATTGCCTTAACGTTGACATTGGTCATAGGCCAGTACAAAATCATGAGCATCCTTGTAGATTATGGACCAAAAGTACTCACACTGTAAGATTTTGTGTGTTGTGTGGGTTCCTCCATGGTGACCTCCAATAGGTGAAACGTTAGATACCTCAATTATACTCATCATCTCCACCTCTAGGATGTATCTATAGATCATACCATCTAAACAAATCCTTAATATAAAAGGCTTATTCTAAAAAAACTTCTTCACCCCATTTATAAGCCTATTTTGCTGCTGGAATGACAAGTTTTTGGGGACAGGATCACTTGCCAAGTAATTGGTAAAATTAGTAAACCAGGGGATTAGGTCTTGTGATGCTACCAAAATCTTATTGTCTGGAAATGTATCATCAATTTCAATCCCATCTCCCATTTTTTGCATTGCTTCTTCTTTAAGTCTGGACAAGTGATCTACAACTTGATATTTTGTGCCTTTTTGGTCCATCTCGAAATCAAACTCTTTCAACAAGAGAACCCAACGAATCAATCTCAGCTCATCTTCTTTGGCAATTAGGTATATCAAGAATGAATGATCTATATGAACAATGACCTTAGTTCCAATCAAATAGGACCAAAATTTTTAGAAGGCAAAAACCACTACTAGCAACTCTTGCTTGGTAATGGTATAGTTATTTTGAGCAGGGTTTAATGCCTTACTGGTATAGTAAACTGGGTGAATGATTCTTTCTGGCCTTTGGCCTAGGATGACACCTAAGGCCATACCGCTTGAATACACATGATCTCAAATGGTAAGGACCAAACAGGGGATACAATAATAGCGGCTGACACCAACCGCTCTTTCAGGCACTCAAAAGCCTTTAGATATGCATCATCAAAATCAAACTTCAACTCTTTCACAAGAAGCTTGCGTAGAGGGTTTATACTCTTCAAGAAATCCTTGATGAACCACCCGTAGAATCCAGTATTACCCAAAAAACTTTGAATCTCTTTCTTTGAATTGGTGGAGGTAGTTGCATTCCTCACATCTATGGAAAGTATTCGCCAAGTGGACCAAATAGTCCTAAAAAGAATCACCAACTATTGAAAAATCATCCATAATTACCTCAATCGTGTCTTTCACCATATTTGAGAAAAATTAACATCATACATCTCTAAAATTTAGCTAGAGCATTGCACAACCCAAATGGCATCCATTTGAATGCAAAACTCCCACAAGAACAGGTAATGGTTGTCTTCTCTTGGTATTTAGGATCAATAGTGATCTGATTATAACTCGAGTACCTATCTAGAAAATAATACCCACCCCTACTCGTAGGCCTATAAAGCATTTGATCCATGAAGGGCATAGGGAATTGTAATTTTGGGTTCATGTGTTTTACTTTCTATAATCCATACACAACCTTAAGCCTGTGACTTGTCTTATTGGCATAAGCTCATTCTTTTCATTCGGCAGTATAATAATTTTTCCTTTTATGGACACATTAAATAGGATTGACCCACTTGCTTTCCACAATGGGGTAACCTACACCAGTGTACAACTACTTGATAATTTCTTTCTTTGCCACCTCCGATATATAAGGATTTGGTCGACACTCATGTTCTTTACTAGGAATGCAGTCCGATTCAAGTTGAATCTTATGCGTACAAATGCCAGGCAAAATATCTATAATATCTGCAATGGTCCATCCTATAGATCTTTTGAACCTCAGCAACCTGATAGCAACACCTCTACCTTAGCCTAAACCAATTCAGTTGTAATAATCACTGGGCAAGGTTTTATCGGCCCCCAAAAATGCATAGCACTAATAAGTGGGAAAGGTCTTTAGCTCCAAGATCAGCGGCTCCTTAATAAATGGTCAAACGGGTGGAGTGTTTTTATTTTTCAGATCCAGATTAAGCTTATTTGGAGCATAAGTGTAAGTACATCTTCCATATAGAGCACCCACTATCTCATTATATTCCTCAATACCATCACTATCAAAATTCATAATCACCGCTGCCAATGCCTCGACTCTGAGTCTTTCTTCAATGGTCACAATGTTATCATCAACACTAGCATTATTGATTTCTATTATAGATATGACCCATATATCATCATGATGCTTTATTGATTGGCACACACTGAATATCACTTGCTCATCATTCAGTCTTAACTTCATCTATCCCAATTCTATATCAACCAATGCCCTACCTATAGCTAAGAAGGGTCTACCCAAGATTATAGGGACTTCGAAGTACACCTTACAGTTAAGAATAACAAAATCAGCTAGAAATATGAAGGATGCTAACTTTACCAATATATTACAAGGAATATCAACTGGATGCTTCACCATGCATTCAACCATCAATAATCTCATCGATGTCAATTTGGTTTCCCCTAATCCCAACTTCTTATAATCTACTAGCGGCATCAGATTTATGCTAGCTCCCAGATCACATAAAGCCGTAGCAAAGTTAAAGGACCTAATGGTATTAGGAATAGTAAAGGCTCATGGGTCCTTATTATTCTCTATTAACGATCTATAGGAAACAAAACTACACTGGTGCACATTGTCAGTAAGCTTAAAGCTTACCGTCTGCTTCTTAGTGATCAAATCTTTCATGAACTTTGCATAGCCAGGCATTTGCTCCAATGCCTTAATAAAGGGAATATTGAAAAATAGTTTCTTCAACATCGATAGAAACTTCTCATATTTACTTTATTCTTGTTTATTTTTTAGCCATTAGGGAAAAGGTGAGACAGGTCTCGGAATAGTCTTCAATACTGGCTCATCAATCTTCCCCTTCCCTTTATCCTTTGCTAGTATATTTAACACCTGTTGATTGTTTAGATCCTATTATAGGTGTCTCTATAACATCAATATCATCACTATCATTCCTTGGCTCTTCCACAGCAGGCATGGGGCGATTTATGGGAGTTTTACCACTTTGAGTGGAAATGGTGATGTTGGGTTTATTTAAGCACTCTAGTGTTACTATTCTAGCCTAATCTTCAAAGTTCAATTGGTTAAAGTTTAGAGTCAAAATAATAAGTTAATATACAACATGAGCAAGCCTTATCTTAATTCTTGTTTTGAGTTCATTGTTCTAGATTCTGTGTTGTTTTCATCTCTAACCCAAGGTGAAAATTTATGTAGGATATTTTGTGAGATAATTTTAATGATATATGGATGATTTAAAGGCTAGAAATCCATTGAAAACACACCAGGAAATTTTGGATGAAGGAAGGACGTTGGAACGCTTAGCCAAAAACTTAGATGCAACTTCCAGTGAGGCATCGTGATAGGGGTGTGCCGCGACCCCTATTTGACTCAAGAAAGTAGTGTTCCACAACCCCTTGTTGACTCAAGGTAGTTGTTCACCGTGACCCTTAGTCAAGTCAAGAAAGTGGTGCGGCGCAATCCCCACTCTCTACAAAGTCAAATGCCTATTTCCTGCACGACTTGGGCTTGAACTATTTTTACTATAAATAAAAGTCATTTGTACACATTCTAATCACTTTTGAATATCTTGGAGATTAATGGCAGCTGATACAGCTTCAACTTTAGGTTCTTACATTTTTTAATTAGATTTTTACTTGGTAGACCACGTACACCTGTGTGCACGCTGCCAAGTTTTTGGCGCCGTTGCCGGGGACTTGAAATTTGGCAATTGTTTTGTTTTTAGTTTGGCATTTTATATTTCTTTAGTCTTTTATGCTTGGTCTTGGTTTTGTATTTGCAGGAAGTAGGTTTTCAAAGTAGTAAGCTGGCAAGAGATCAGGACTTGGTTAAACAAAGCCCAAAACCTGAGCAACTTTTCCATCAACAAAGGCAATAAAAAATCCTTCTCCCCTATATTCCTTAAATCAAATAAGATCAAGATTAACCTGTTCTCATGGCTGATGAACAAGCAGCCCATAGGATGGTTTGAGAAGTGGCAATTCCATTTTTGATAAATCTGACCTCACTTTTTAGAAACCAGCAGCTGGAGGAAGGTTCCAACTAAATAACAATATGGTGCAACTATTGATTAGCCGTGGATAGTTTACAAGGCTTGCACATGAAGATCCATAGGTCCACTTGCAGAATGAGCTCACTTACACATTTATTTTGGCAGATTTGAATGATGACTATATGAGGCTGACACTCTTCTCCTATTCACTTTTTGGGGAAGATAAAAAGTGGTTGAACTCTAAGCCGTCAACTTCAATCACTTCATGGGATGGATTATCCTAAAAGTTCCTCATCAGATTCTTTCCATTTGGCAAGACTGTAAAACTTTGTAGTGAGATAGTGATCTTTAAATAAAGGCTAGATGAGAACCTCTATCATGATTGTGAGTGGTTTAAGGCACTTCTTTGGGACTATCCACATCATTAATAGTCCAATGAGCTACTTGCTCATACTTTTATAGAAGTACTTGACCATAATACAAAATTTTTTCTAGATTCAGTTATAGATGGTGAAGTGTTAAAATTGACTTATGGGGCATTGTACACTTTAGTGAACCGCATAACATAAGGAAATCAAGAGCCACATAGTGATTCTAGAAGTGCCACAAAAAAAGTTACAGGTATTTTGGAGGTAGACCGATACACTGCTTTATCATCTCAGGTTGCTGCATTGCAAAATTTATTAAACACTCAGTTTAACAGCCTGAAAGTGGGAGATACACAACTTGCAACAGTAGTTAATGCAGTTCTATAAACCAGTGGTTGGTATAAGATTTGTGACAACAGTGGTTATTCTATAGCCATGTGTGCTGCAAATCTGAAATTGTAATGTATGTGGGAAAGGCTCGGATGCCAAATTATAGTAATGACGACAACATGAAGTAGAAGACTCTGTCATGGAATGCCCAACAACAGTAAATTCAGCAACCACAGGCATAAGAAAATCAGTCAACTATCAGCTTGGAAGAGATAATGAGACAAATTATAACTAATCAAACACAGTTTGCTATAAATGTAAAGAACCAGCAAGCGACCACGAGAAGCTTAGAGTTACAGTTGGGAAAGTTATCACAAACACTAAATACCATGCCTCAAGGTTGTTTTCCAAGAGATATATATACCCAAAACAAGTAATGCTAATCACTTTGAGGAGATGTAAAGAGCTTCATGGATAACTTCCAAAGGCAACTAAGGAGTTAGATGCTGATGTGGTGACTGAATAGGTAAACGTCCAAGTTTCTAAAAAGTTAAGAAATTTTGAGTTCTTTAAAGGAAAAGTTGCTGAAGAAGTGAAGATCCCATAACTACCCTTCCCACAGAAGCTTATGATGACAAAGGATAATGCGTGCTTCAAGAAGTTATTTGACACGTTCAGAGAGCTACACATTAACTTACCTCTTTTCGATGTTTTGTAGGTAATGCCCAAGTATGCTAAGTACTGAAGGGACATGGTTTCTAATAAAGTAAAGTTGCATGATGTGGAGGCAGTAGCACTCACTGAGGAGTGTAGTTTTGGGATTACTCAAAAGATGTCAAAAAATCTTAAGGTCCCTAGAATTTGCTTTCCCTATTCAGATTGGAAACAATGAGGTGGTTCAGGAAATTAGTGATTTAGGGGCAAGTATCAACTTGATGCCCCTATCTTTGTTCAATACATTGGGCTTGGGAAAGCCTAGACCGAGCTCTATGCTATTGGAATTGGCAAACAGGACTATAGCCTGTCCTGACGGAGTAATAGAGGATGTTCTCATAAAGTTTGGTAAATTTATTCCTACTGACATTATTATTCTAGATTTTTAGGCAGACAAACAGGTACTAAATATTTTGGGGCATCTATTTATAGCAAAGGAGGAGCTCTAATCTATGTAAGAGAGGGTACGCTCACAATAAGGTTGGCGGATAAAGAGGTGGTTTATAAAGTGTACAAATCTCTAAACACACTATCCCACTACAAAGATTTGGGTATAATTATTATGATTGAAGGGGATAAGTGTGGGGTGGTGGTGGAGCATGTTTCGAACCTCTTCATACACTCTTGTTGAGCACCCTAAGCCACAACCAGCTAAACCAAACATGATGCAGATTGATGAGCCTGAAAAGGCTATAGTTGAAAAAGTTATTGAACTTGAGAGTTCACACTCAAGATGGTAGAAATGAATAAGAAGATGGCCGCCAAGTGTGAGGAACATGATGAAGGAATTTGGTTGAGTTGAGTTGGGTCGTGACACAACACTAAATCAGGTGTTGCTTGGAAGACAAACCAAGTTAAGGTATGTTTTATTTTTAGTATTTTTTTTATTTCATGTACTTTTTATTTTGCTGAGTCACAGGTTGATGGGAAGTCTGAGTAGTAAAAATCTGAGCTAAGTAGCATGGCAGAGACTTAGTATGGGGTCCCCTGACCCTCTTGATGTATGAATATGATACTAGCTAGGTCTAGAGGCCTCAAGGAGTATTTCTATCTCTACTTTAAAGTATACTTTGGGGACAAAGTAGATTTTTAAGTATGGGGTAGGGAAATTTCTATTTTTAGGGTAATTTTTTTTTTTGTAAGGAATAAGTAAGATGTTCTTATTAGTGCTATAGTTGTTTGCATGATGCAAGTGTTTCATTTGGAAAGGCATGTTTACTTTATGGGTTACTACTTTTGAGACTCCTAGGATCATGTTTATGACTCTGGAACTTATTGGCTTAAAGTTGAATTCATGAGATTTCTTGGTTAAGTCTATGATGATCCTACGTGAGTTGAGCATGTGCCATGTGAGTGTAAGGTATTTGCATATTCCTTATTGCATGTGATGTCTAGAACTTGCCTGATGTGTATACAAAGTAAAATAAAGAGCGTGGGTTTAGGATATTATATATGTATTTCTTTGATAGCCTTGTTTTATATCATCTTTTTGACCTACCTTTGTGTCTAATCCTAGCAAGCCTCGTTAAGCCTTTAGCTTTTTCTTTGGTACCCTCATATGTAGCCTAATCCCTTCTTTGATATACCTTGATTTGATCCAAAGCTCCTAGGTGCTTAATTAAAAAATTAGTTGAGTAAGGAGTTGGAAATTTAAGAAGAAAATGGTGAAATTATAGCCCCAAAGTGATAGTTATTGGTATTAAAAAATATTGTTATGTGTTATGGTGGGGAGTTGAGTAATTAAAGAACAGAAATTTTCTCAACTTGAATGAGTTGTGCATAGAATCCTCCCACCATAGTGTACGTAAATGAGCTTAATAAGATGGGGCAAAAATAAAAGAATGGGGTAAACAAAAATGGTGTAATTTTGTTGTTGAATATTGGTTTTAAAAGTATTGTGATATATTAAAGCGCTTAGGGAAGGTAGTCACTATTCTTGTCTAAAATAGTTCCTACCCATCCCTTAGCCTACATTATAACCCAGAAAGACCTATTTGATCCTAAATTTCACATTCTGATATTAGTGGAGTACTACACTAAGGTCAAGTTTATGGTTCATTATGTGTAACAAATGTATTCTTTGTGAGAGTGAGCATAACTTAATTATTTTACCCATTAAGTGATAAATTGCATTATTGTTAGTAATTATGGGCAGCTCTCTTGTTATGAGGGGCACATGTTTGATGAATGCGGGTAATTTGTATGATGTCCTTGATTAAGCAATATGCATAAGTTGTGTGCTTGATCTATTAAATAGAATGAAAATATGAATTTAAGTGTCCAAGTGTGTTACAAAAATTTTCAAAGTGTATTCCAAACAAGTTCGTACTTAAATGCATCATTTAGAGTTCAATCGAGGAAACTAGTGTTACTGGCTTGAGCTAGGTGCTTGTCTAGTCTACCCCAATGGATTCTAATGTTTTAAATGAGTTCCAAATGGTTTAATTGTGTATTTAGATGTGGAAAAACTTATTTACAATGTGCGAAGTTCAATTGGATCAAGTTTAGAGTCAAAATAATAAGTAAATGTTCAACATAAGCAAGCCTTATCTTAGCTAATGTTTTGAGTTCGTCGTTCTGGATATTGTGTTTTTTTGATCTCTAACCCATTGTGAAAATTGATGTAGGATATTTTGTGAGATAATTATGATTATATATGGACGGTTTAAAGGCTAGAAATCCATGGGAAACACACCACAAAAGCTTGGATGAAGGAAGGACATTGGAACACTTATCCAAGAACTTGGATGCAACTTGCAGCGAGGTATCGCGATAGGGGTGCACTGTGAAACCTATTTTACTCAAGCAAGTAGTGCTCCATGAGCCCTAATTGACTTAAACCATCAGTGCGCTGCGACACTTAGTTATGTAAAGCAAGTGGTGCGGCGCAACCTCTATTCTCTACACTGGCAAATGCCTATTTCCAACGCGGCTTGGACTTGGACTATTTCTACTATAAAGACAAGTCTTGTGTGCACATTGTAATCACTTTTTTACGTCTTGGAGATTAAGGGAGGCTGATGCAACTTCAACTTTAGGTTCTTACATTCTTTAATTAGATTTTTAATAATTCATGACATGTATTCAACCTTTTGGATCACGATTATTGCTATGAGTGGCTAAGGATTCCCTTTTTGGGGTTAAAGCCAAGAACATAAAGACTATTATTTTGAATTGATTTATTTTAATTTGCTTATCATATCTGGCTTCTTGTTTTAACTATTTTGAGGATTGATCACCCTTAGAATACATCAATTGTCAACCTTGTGATCTCGGGATAGGGAATAGGGAGATAGAACATGGGAATGAACAAAGTATGGTTCATAGTCTTTTATGAAATAAGGAATATGAATTAGAATCTAGGACAAGGATGTACTTAGAAGCCTTACTTTATTCAAACATTAGATAATATCTTAAAGAACTTGATTGGTCTATTACGTTCCCACTCAATGATGTAGTTGTAATGTCCAAATTAGGTAAGCAATTAGAGGTCGGGAGACCATGATCATGTAGATTAACCCTATGAATCAACAACCAAGATAAGCGAGCTAATGAATGAAGTTCAATAACATAGTGTGATTATTCGAAGTGCTTTAACCCTGGTCTTTACTCCATTCATTGTCTCAAGTCTTTTACATTATTCCTTGTTTACTTTACATTTAGTTATAACTACAAAATTCTATTTTGGTTATTCTGGCATCAATTGAATCTGAATTATGAACTAAATTGAATAGTTGTTAGAACAAGTCCTTGTGGGATCGATATTTGTCTTCTTTAAAGGCCACTATATTACTTGGTAGACCATATTCACTTGCGTGTGCGCTTGGGTGCTATCAAATGGCATGACAATAACTATTATTTATTGAATTTTTCACTGTATTGTTGGGAAGAGGGCCAGGCTATCTCTAATTAAAAGTAACCAATATTTGGCCAAACTACTGCTCCAGTTATTTTATCGTGGTGGCATATGAATCAACTTCCAGATTCAACCCTAATATGTCTACCTAAACTCCTTAAGGCAGTTTTCTTGACTCTCTTGGACTTTTACCAGCTTGGACAACATTGCTTCTATTCTTGACTCGGTATCTCAACTGCCTAGTGGAATATATCTGTTACTCTTCTCTTTATAGTCGTCTTTATGCCTTCAATAACCATCTCGCTCCCTGCTTCTATCTCAATATCTGCCACCATAACAGTTATGACCTTTATTTCCTTACCCTTTGGCTAAAAATCCCACTACTTATCAATGCAGATACTTTGCTTCGCTATCCGTATTAGACTCAAAAGCCCTGGAAGAAGACCCCTGTGCCCCTACTACATTTACTTTTTTAGATTTCATCATTGTAAATTATTTTGTAAGCAATCCAATATCTGTTCTGAGTTGTGCAACTTCTTGTGCCACTGAATTATCACCAACTCTATAGTCACTAGCAGCTCCAATAACATATGTACCAATGCCCCAATTAGCTTTCTGAGTGTGCCATCATCGATTAGTGATATAGATCTAGTCTAGCCTTTCCTACGCCATATCCCAATGAAGACGTATAAGTGCACCTTTAGATATTGTGTCTTCCATCGCCCTAGAACTTATATTCAAGGATTTGTAGAATATCTCCAATAAATTAGACCCTAAGATTTGGTGATTAGGTACATTCTTAACTTTTTTTTGAACTTAAATCACGCTTCATATATGGATTCTACAAACAATTGCTGGAAGTTGTAAATCTTATTTTTTAGCTGTAGCATACTAGCAGAAGGAAAGAATCAATTCAAGAACTATGTATGCAGCTTGTTCCAATTAGTTATTGAGCCTCTAGGAAGTTCCTCCAACCACAATGATGCTTCTCCTATCAACGATAATGGGAACAACCTTAATCTCAATACTTCCTGATCTACCCCAAGGATGGTATACCAAGTGCAGATTCTTGTAAAATTGTCAAGATGCATGTTCACTTCATTTACAACTACCCCAAAAATACATCCTTTAAATTCAACAGCTGGATATTTGGGGGTAAAGCAAGAGTAATAATGGCTCCTGTCTTAGAATGCTCAACATATCCAATGTCATCTTTATCATATGGCAGTAGATACTCATAAATTTTGATCCCTTGAGCTCTTCCATCTCGCACTCTATGTCAGTTACGTCGAGTGCTGCACGACAATTAACTACTGGTCTTAGCCTGGCTAGCTCCACCTGCTGAGCAAACCAGACTTTCTCAGGCTGCCTTCTCTGGTTAGAAACTTCTGCTAATATCAACTCTATCTGTCTATCTTTAATATTCTAGGTATCACCATATATAAGAGGAGGTACAGTGTGAGGGTCATCCCGAACCCCTTCTAAATTACCTACCCATACTTGTTCACTAATTTTACGATTAGGCTATAATAGTCTTTCTAGTTCAGGGTTCAATGGAATTGAAAGATTTCCTTGACTCTTGGTTTTAGGCCTACACCAGTGTATACCCACCTAAAAATAGAAAATAAAAGGCTCTAAACTTTAATAAATCCAATTGACAACTCAACACCGTATTCACTGGCAACGGAACTAAAATTTGTTGACGCCAAGCTACACCTTTAATTTTAAGATACTGTGGTTTCTTTCAAGTATAGTAACCTACAAAAGATTGGGGTCAATCCCATAGGGAATAGTCTGAGTTTGTATCCCAAACTTGCTGTAGTATCAGGATGTGCGGGAAAGTAAATGGGGGGAATTTGTATCAAACAACAAATAGAGATAATTTTCGATGCTTCTGGTTGTAATCAATCTGAGAGAGAAACTTGAACTATTTTCCCTTGGGTTCATAACTGAATAGGATTCTCATGCTTAATTTGAATAAATCAACTACTACAGATGTACAATATAACAAATAGGTATCACTAACTGTCTAGTGAATGAATTAGCAAATCTCACTCTTTACTTTGTGAGTAACAAAGTGTCTCCTTCTCAATTCTTGCCTCTAATCCTAGTTTAACTACCACCTTATGGGTTTCAAGTTATTAGATGAGGGTTGGTTGCCTTGAATCACCATTACAATCTCTTTTCCCTAATATTTTCCTCCCTTGTAAAGATAATCTTGAATACAGGCCAATTCTTAACATTTCTAACTGGTAAGAAAGAGAACAAATTGAAGATGATCACAATATACTGCAATAACTATCTCACTGAATCTTGCACTTCCCCTACATTGTTACTACACCATGGTTTCTACAACCCTCGCTAAGGAATTTAGCTACTCATGGTCATGCAAAAATCCATAGAAGTCAATAAATAAAACATAGAATTAATTGCATAAGAATGAAAGAAGAAAAATCCAAAGTCTCAAATTAATTATAAAACCAAAATCCTAGTAACAAAGAATATGCAAAGTACGTGAAAATATCTTATGAGTATGTAACCTTATAGAGGAATAACCCTAGGGTATTTATATTATCTCAAGATAATAATGAAATCCAAATTTAAAATAAAAATAGGAAAATTAAGTTGGTAATGGTCATGCCTCTGGCAATAAGTCGTTAGGTCTGGTTACGACTCATTGCCTGCTATTGTAGCTCTCTTTTGGATTTAGTGGCTATGACTCATTGGGTTTCCCTATGAGTCCTATGCTTCTAGTCGTCATCATTCCAGTCGCTAGTCATCTTTAGAGCTCTGGAGTCTACTAACATTACCACTGCTTACCTCAAGTCGTAGTCAGTCATTAGGACTCGTGGTCTTTATTCATCACCATTGGAGCATAAATCCTCAGGACTTTACATATTTTTCACCATACATTTTTAACTATGAGTCATAGCCTAACCTTACGACTCATAGTCTTCCATTACTTTGCTTATGATCTCTGCTTTGGCCATTACTCACCTTATAGTTTCACGCTAAGAATTATAGTCACTTTGTATGAATTGTGGTTAGTCTTTACTTAGTTCCTGCAACTCACCTTTATCCATTATTATCCTTACCAGTCTGGATACAAGTCATAAGGTGACTTAACAACACGTAGGCTGACCAGTACATTAATTTTTTAGAGCATTTTCTTTCATTCTTCATTCCATGACACTTCCAACCTAATTTACCTACTATAAATACAAAACACACATCATATCTAATTAAATACCCTAAGTCAATGCATAATTTCACAACTTTAAGTATCGAATGTGCCATGTTTCCACAATATATCATTTTTTCAAGCTTTGGAAGTCTATAGGATATTCTTAGGAGTTCTAACTTCTTACACTAATTTAGTTCTAAGGATCTTAATTGGTTTCTAAGAATTCCTTTTGTTTCACTCATTTGTAGATATCTTGGAAATGTGCTGCCGCTATACAAAATAAGTGTCCTAAGACCCAGCCTAGGGATATTGCTATTTTTTATGGATGACCTACTAGCCTTGGATATCTTCGAGATAAGTCCCTAGCTATAAAAAGGATAGGGCGCCTTCATCAAACCCTATTTCCAGTCCTGAGCTGAGGTTCTTTTATCCAAGTTAGTGGTGGGCTAGGGACCAGCCCAAGCTCTACCAAGGCTTATATTTTCTTCAGTGCTTAGGGATGCTTTGGTTAATATCTTAGCATTGGTTGGTGGTGCACTGTCTAATGGTGCACAGTCAATAAGTTAGAGTGGTACAGAGGCAAGGGCATATCCTGTAGCTGCGACTCCCAGAGTTGTGGTCCTTCTTACACCAGTGATTTCTCAGTCGGTAGTTGCTCATCCAGTGGTGTCCTGGACTGCTATTTATTTTGAGTAGCAAAAAATGTTTGGTAGATCCTTGAGATTGGCTCCACCTAAGTTTCTAGTGCACCAGGGAAGGATGTGCATGAGTTACTAATTATTTGTAAGGATAGGTTCCATAATATAGGCCTAGTTCAGAATCATGGTGTGTATTACACTAATAGTTAAACTTAGCAGCTCGACATTAGGGGAGCAGTCATCTTGATTCCAGGCCAACTGGATCTTTTACTTTGACATATGCTGAGTTCTCTGAGATTTTCTTAGAGAATTACATGATTTGCAGCCATAGAGTTTGCTTGAGGGACCAGTTCTCTAGATTGGAGCAGGGATCCATAACTGTTATATAGTATGAGGGTCATTTTCATGAGTTGGTTAGGCATGCTACTTCTATTCTGAATACTGAGTATTAGAGGATTCGTTGCTTTATTCAAGGATTGAGACTTTATCTTCATATGTCTACTCATAGTTTGCTTGTTGTGGCTAGGTCTTTTGCTGAGATTTTTGATCATGCTCAGGTGATGGATGAGATATATCATAAGGCCCAAGGAGGCACTAATAAGATACCTTGATATCAGGGTAGTTTTAGTGGTAGTCGTAGTAGCTCCTATTTCCGAGGCAGTGTTTTTTAGGGTAGGTACCCTCCTCATTAGTCATATCAATCTTAGAGTTAGCCTAGTAGACCTATTTAGGTTGTTCTCTAAATTACTGATGGAGGTCAGTCTTGTGTTAGTGATTGCCCTAGTCAGGGTATTCTTTGAGGGGTTCACTTTCTGGTTATTCTAGTCGAGGTAGCTATTCTGGGTCAGCAAAATCTTTTTAGATTTTGGATCAGCTAAGTTTACATGTTATATTTATGGAGATTTTGGTCATTATTCATGAGAATACCCTAGTTGTGGGGCGATTATTTCTTCAGCTCAAATTTTTCTACATATTAGAGCATCTTATCCCTCAGCTAAAGGTGGTATGAGGTTGTTCTCTTGCAAGTAGAACAAAAGATCATTTAGGAGCCTAGCTATGTGGTAGGTGTCTTCAGTTGTATGCAATACTTGCTAGATTCGAGGCTGAGTCTTTAGATGCTATAGTCACAGGGATGATTCTAATATTCCATTAGTTGGACTTTTCTTTATTTGATCCAAGATCCATATATTCCTATGTGTCTTCTTATTTTGCTTAACGATTAGAGTTATCTTGGGATTCATTATCTATTCCCTTACATGTATCTATTCCCGTAGGTGATTCTGTAGTATTGGATTGAGTGTTTAGATACCATGTTATAACTATTAGAGATGTTGATACTTATGATGATATTATTACATTGGACATGGTTAATTTTGATGTGATTCTGGGCATGGTCCAGTTATCCCACTATAATGCGGTAATGGATTCTTTTGCCAAGACAATCCTTAGCCATGCCTGACACACCCCTGATTGTGTGGTAGGGAGCTGTTATCCATGAGCTGATAGGGATTATTTCTTATATGTGTGTTTGGAGGCCTATTTTGAGGGGTTGTGACTATTATCTCTCTTATATTCGTGATGTTACTGTGGAGAGTCTATTGCTCAACTCTATTCCTATAGTCCGTGAGTTTTTGATATTTTCCCTACCGATCTTCCTGGTATACCTCTTGCCCATAAGATTGAGTTTGTCATTGACCTTAAACCTAGCACCCAACCTATTTTTATGGCACCTTATCATATAGCTCCTGTCGAGCTTAAGGAGATAAATTCTCAGCTTTAGGGATCTTTTTGGTATGGGTTTCATTTGTCCAAGTATATTATCTTGGGGAGCTCCTATGTTGTTTGTAAAGAAGAAAGATGGATCCATGCAGATCTGTATTGACTATAGGCAGCTTAATATGGTGGCTTTGAAAAACCATTATCCTATGCCTCACATTGATAATTTATTTGACCAGCTTTAGGGTGAAGTGGTGTTTTCTAAGATCATTTTGAGCTCTCGTGACCATCAGTCAAGGACTCGACCTGAGGATATGACAAATATAGCTTTTAGGACCCTTTATGGTCATTATGAATTCCTAGTAATGTCTTTTGGGTTGACTAATTCCCCTGCTGCATTCATGGATTTGATGAGCTGAGTGTTTAGGTCTTATTTGGATTACTTCATAATTTTGTTTATTGATGACATCCTTTTGTATTTGAGGAGTAGAAAAGAGCATGTGCAACAATTGAGGATAGTGCTCCAGACCTTGGGAGATTATGTATTTTTTCACAAGTTCTCTGAGTATGAGATTTGGCTTGAGTCGGTGACATTTCTTAGGCATGTGGTGTCTAAGGATTGGATTATGGTAGACCCAAAAAAGATTGAGGCTATTTGTGATTTGGTTAGACCTACATTTCCAGCGGAGGTTCATAGCTTTATTGGCTTGGCTGGTTATTATAGACAATTCATCGAGGGTTTTGCTACTATTTTTACACCTACAACTAGATTGACTCAAAAAGAGATTCCTTTCAAATATTCCAAGGAGTGTAAGTTGAGCTTTGGAAATCTCAAGGAGTTTTCTTTTTTCAATTCTTATTTTGGATCTTCCTATTGAGGGTGAGGTAGTCTTCGTGTATTGTGATTTGGAGTTGGCAGCGGTAGTTTTCGCACTTAAGATTTAGAGGCATTATCTATATGGTGTGCATTGTGAGATTTTCACAGATCATAACAATCTTCAACATCTTATGACCTTGAGGGAGCTAAATTGTAGTCAGTATAAGTGGATGGAGTTGGTTAAGGATTATGATATCTCCATTTTGTTTTATCCGGATAAGAAGAATATAGTAGCAGATGCCTTGAGTTGGAAGGCATTATGTATGGGTAGCTTAGCGTGTATTTCTGTTTGTCAGAGGCCATTGGCAGAGGACATTTAGTCCTTAGCCAACGTTATGGTTTGCCTTGATATTACAGACCCTAGGAGGATTTTTGCTAGTTTTGAGGCTAGGTCCTCACTATTTGAGAAGAGTCAAGCTCGTCCATTTCAAGATAATAGACTTTGCATCCTCTATGAATAGGTGTTGAGTGGTGAGTCCAAGAGGGCTACCATAGATTCTGAGGGTGTATTAACATTTAATAGACTTAATTGTGTTCCAAGGATCAATGACTTGACTTAGTTGATTTTGCACGAGGCTCATAGCTCTAGATATTCCATTCATTTGGGTACAATGAATATGTATTGAGATTTGAATTAACATTATTGGTGGAGTGGTACGAAAAGAGATGTGGAAGTCTTTGTAGCTCTTTGCCTATGTTGTCAGCAGGTAAAGACCGAGCAATAATAACCAGGTGGTTTGATTTAGAGGTTAACCATTCTTGAGTTGAAGTGGGAGCAGATTACCATGGACTTCGTTAATGGTTTACCTCACACTTCCCATAGTTCCTATGGTATTTGGGTAATCGTAGCTCAATTGACCAAGTTGGTATATTTCAATCCTATTTAAATGTCCTTTATTAACAAGAGGTTTGCCAACATCTATGTGCATTAGTGATACCCCCAAGTTACAACTCTCGTTAGAAAGTGTAAGCGGCCGCTGTCCAATATAGAACCCAACTAGGTTGGGGTCGAATCCAAAAGGGAATACTGTGCAAACTAAGTGTTATGGTTGTTACTAGACTGTTGATCGAAGGCTCTGGATAAAGGGGGATTTTGAATTGTTAACAGTATTTAAATAGTTATAATGAGTAGCGTTTCAACTAGCAAGTTTTATTTCAGGTATTAATTCAATGAGAATTAACAAACTAGAGTTATGTTCACCAAGATATTCAAGCAGACGGGGTCGTGAATTATCTTAAATTCCCAATTTACAACTTCAATTGCAAGAGTTATTGAATTCTAGAGTTCACCCATTTGTTTCTCAACCTAAATGGATAATTTACCCTTTAGTTAATAAAGAGTGTATTGATTTATTCAATTAGTCTCTCATGTGGGTCAATCCTTGTTGAGGCATCAACCCAAAACCCTAAGGTTAAAGCCTTTAGATTTCATGTACACTCCTTTTTTTTCCAACATATAATTTTCTTCACAGACAAGTAATGTTCTTGGGCTCACCCTTCAAGTTTACAACCAATAATGGTAAAAAATGTGAAGAAGGGTTCGTACAACCTCAATTATATGTGGGAATTAAGCATTTTCACTACCCCAATAAGTTATTCACATTAAGTCTCCCATAACCCTTATTATGCGAGTTTAACCACACATCTTGAGAGAAGAAGAAGAAAAAATCATTGCGTTTTTCATAAATGAATTCAGAGAATTACTTACAAAGGCTACAAGAATTGTTATTTAATATTCAATTAGAAATATGAAAAGAAACTAGATCCACAATTGTAGCTTCAATCACAGTGAATAATACTTGCAATAAGGTTTTCTAGCTGAAAAATATGATAAAAGATATCTAAATAAAACCTAAACTGGGTATTTATATGTTGCCAGGTCCTAAAGATATGAAATTTGAACTCATTAAAGCCGCATCAAGGTTGAACGACACGTTGACGGCCTATCCCTAGGCTGACGGTCTGTCATGTGGACCATTGCTGAAGGTCCTAATTGATCACTTTCTTGTTAGGTGGTGACGGCTAGGTTGGCGGACTGTCGCAAGTCTGACGGTCTGTTGCTTGATCTTTTGAAAAGTCATTCTCTATTTTAGTTCGACGGATAAGTTGGCAGTTCCACAGGGATCCAACGGGCTATCACTGGGATCGTCGCAGGAGTTACTCATTTGTTCCTTTCTTCTTTACTCTAACGGTCTCCTTGGCGATCCATCCCAAGGCTGACGGTTTACCAGTTCAACCTTCGACGGCCATTTTCTGCTACTTTTCCAAGTTTCTTCTTCTGCTAACTCCTTGACTTGAAAACACTAAAATCCAGTATTAAATATAACATCAGTTGCTTGAATACGCACAATTATCCCTTGATAAAGATGTAAAATGTTCCATCAAAATCCAAAACATTGACACCCTCAACTTAAGAAAATAGTTTGTCCTCAACCAACTCCGTACCAAACTACATACATGAACAAAATAATGACAGGAAATTGACTACTGAACTAGATTTCACACAACCATTCACTTTAAATTTCACTCATAAGAGATCAACACATCAGTATCTACTACCTTCATTGTTTATAATTCAGTACATATATACAAACATGGATATAATATCAGCAAAACTCGATGTAAATCAAGTTTCCCTTACAGTCAATAAAGTCCTAAACTCCTAATATCTAGTGTACGAAAATCAAGACTCTCACACTCATCAAAGAAGCTACAAACATAACATATACACCAATAGGCTTGCCCTTATCATCTAATGCTCCCTTATGGCTGATTCGTAAAGATCAAGTAGGTTTTTCTCAGGCTTTTTATGAGGTTCCAAGGCTAGGTGAGGATAAATGTTTGGGAAAATTGACTCAACATTCAAACTTAACTCTCTTTGCCCTTGAATTCTAGTCACCAAGGCTACTACTTTTCTAGCTCACTTACAGTCTCTATCATTCATTCACACTTTTCCAAAACCCTCTTTTTTTATAAGAATTTGCCACCCTTAAATTATGCTGATGCTGTCAGTTGAGGTGCATAATATCTTGAATAGATCAGGGCCAAATGCTTTATTTTAGATCTAAACCATTCTTTAATTAATCTTCTAACGTCTTGATAGTAGCCATCCTCAACTAAGGTGTTTTGCCTAAGTTAAGTTGCACATTTTCCAATCTTGGACCAGGGCCAAAGTTAGGTGTTAACAACTTAAAGAGAGTTAATTATAGTTATTGAGAATGAAGAAAAAACTAACATAAGGTCAGAAAGGGTTCAAAAGTGGTAAAATCTTTTTGGTGGGTCAGTTATCTTGGCTAAGTGGACTAAAAGTACAAGGAGGCTCGCTATCATCTCTTATTGAATCAACCTCGATACAACATCAATGAACTGGGCAAGTTCTAGGCATATAACTATACAAACAAATGCTCGTACACACAGACACATAAGTTACACTTATTCTACCAACTCTTGGGATTTACATCACATAATCATGCACACCTTACATCCTAATGCCAATCACAGAATTCACCAATGGTTGTTCAACATACGCTAACTGATAAGAGAAAATGCAATAATGTTCATAGTCTTATGCCATAGGCATACATCATCCATATATACAAAAAGATGCTAAAACAAAAGACACTTTCATAAATAACATGAACAACAGATATTTATATCACTATTACTTAGGAAAAAGAAGTATAAGCTAGACATGCTGGTTCTACTAGATAGCACACGGGAGGAAAAGAACACGAGCAACAAAAACCCCCATAGTACAAGTCTACCCACCCTCATAAAAAATTAAATAAATTTCCCTCAATGTGTATAAATAAAGTAGAGAGGAGGGGAATACTTGTAATGCCTTTTACTTAGATGAGGCATCAGTAAAATATGGTGAAGCTCCTGTGGCCTCACCTGCAACAATATTGATCCCTATGGTGGTAGGGGGAACTCACAATATCTTTCTCCAAAATTATAGTTATGTCAACATGAGCTGGGTCTGAAATAGGACCCCGACCTGGGGAAAAACTAATGGAAACTCCTGCAGCTTTATTTGCATGCTTCTTTCATCTCTTCTATTTATATGACTTTGATCTTTTCAAAGCTTTCCTCATGTTTCACTCTTCTCTCTCTTCTGGTGTCTTTGATTCTCTCCTTCTTCTTTTAGCATCTTTGTTATCTGCATTTTCATCTACTTGCTTTCCTTTGTCCTTTAGCATCATGCCCATCAAATCAATAATACCTTTACATTCATTATTTATCACCAGAGCAGGGTCAAAAGCAGGCTACTGGGACTGTTGGCTTTTCAGCGCTACTATGTCCGCCTGTGCTAGTTTGAATTCTTCCATGAACTTAGCAAGGTGTAGAATGGACATCTCATCTAGCCTTTTATTGATATGCTTTTCCATATGATCCATCCTAGTTAGAATGTTTTGAAATAGATGGATTGCGTCATCTACAATTTGATCAACTAAAGGCTTGAATTGCAAAGCCCATGTGTCTAGATGCATCTTAAACTTCTTCTACAGCTTAACAGACTTGGAAAAATTTTCTTTTGTCAATCTGTACTTCGTATAATCAATCCCACCCATTGGCAGCATAGATTTTGATCCTGTAGATGTACAAGGCAGCACATAATAGGCGATATATAAGTAGTGATATGAAATGGTATACCTGTGGGAATTTTAAAATTATCGGGGGCTGGTGCTGACTGTGTCTGGTAGGTCGGAGGCTTGTTAACTTGCATCTCATACTTTGAGTCATCTTTTGACTTCTGAATGTCCTGCCTATATGTAGCCCAAACTTTGTTATAAACTCCTCAAATATAAGGCACATAGGTCTGCTTGCATAACTCCGTAAATAAACACGGGAACGGTAGTGTGCTTGCCACTTTGTAGTCCCTCACAAACATTTCATTAGCAATGATTTGGAAAAAATCGATCTTCAACCCTGAAATCAAACTAGCCACCAGCACAGCCCTGTGACTATCTAAATTGTCATCATCCTCTTTTTGCACTAACCTCAATCAAACAATGGCCAACCAGAACTTAGCTCAGAAGCTAAGGAAGCATTTAGCAATGCACTCTCTTGGATTGGTTGCCTAGGTGGGGTTACCTTCATCAGTAAGTAGCATAGATAACCAAGGCCTATGAGTCGATGCTGAGGTCAGACGATACTCAAGATCAGAAACCGCAGTCAGTTCTTCATAGTAGGGCCCAAAAAACATCTTATTGATTGTTCGAGCCGATATATCAATGTTAACTCTTCTCACTTGATTCACTGTTGGGTAAGTCTGAAATATTTGATCCCATGGGATAATCTTTCTCTGCCAGTGCTAAGTAATTGGCAAAAAACTCCCTTACAAAATCAAGTTTTATATGAACTGATAGGCTTGCTCATCAAGTATAACTCATACTCGTTGATTCACTGCTCTGGCTTTGGAGATTCATGTAGCTCAGTCATCACTATTTTGTATTCTTCAGAGATTGGCCTCTTTATTATCCTACTTGCTATCGGTTCAAGTCCATCAAGACAATTATCTTTTGCTCCTTCAATTTATCATCTGAGTGCCTCCCTCATTTGAAGATCTTTGCTCTTAACCATATTGACCTTCTCAGTTTTCATCTCAATAAGGCCAGTTTCTGCTTTAATAGGGTTGGGGTTAGATATATTGACCCCTTCATTATTGGGGCTCAACCTGGTGATACTAGTGTTGCTCTTGCTCTGCTTTTTCAGACTGAGAGAGTGTGTCATTTGCCCTATCTCGTTGCTAAATATTTAAGGCAGGTGTCTCCTCACTTCTTGCTAGCTTGTCTCTTTCCCTTTGTGCTCTACCACCAACTCTAGTTAAGGGAAGCTTTTCTTGCCATATTGCTTGAGAAAGGAACAGGGAATCAGTTTGCAATTTAAAAAGTCAAAAGCAATAAAACTTTGGCTTGACGAAAGGTCTGATGGTCCATCGACACTATAATGGTCCGTCGGACTTACCGTCAGGCCTTAACCAGTATGTTATGCATCTCAGAGCCCTACGACGGTTGGTTTAGCATCCTGTCAGGTTACTGACGGTCCTCCAGGTCATCCATCGCAGCTTATCCTATGAACATAAATCTTGGAATCTTTCCGATGGGCTACTTGACGGTCCGTCGATGGTTCGACGGTCTATAAACATCCCTTTTCAATTTTAAACTTCACTTTGACATTTTATCGAACACCTAGTGTACATCCTCATGTCTTAACACAACAATGGCAGGAACTAAGTATTTATGCACAACTTTTCTTACTTTCAGTACATGGGTTACTCTGACTTCACCTTGAACACTGCACACCAGGGTTCGACTTTAAAATTTTAATAAGACAAAGCAACAATAAGAAGTAATTTTCTTTAACATTTAATGACTTACTTATTCTATATTTAGCAATTTAAGAAAAAATAAATTAAGGTTGTGATCATACCTTGATGGTGCAGTAACTTTACTATTTTCACATGTAAATTAAGTACAAAAGAAAATTCAAAGTCTTTATCAGAGATTGTTAACTTGAGTTGTTATGAGAGGGATATAAGTATGGTGTTGTTTAAAGTGGGGAGAAAAGGAAGAGGGAGAGTCCTAAGTGGAGATAACTGACAGTGGGTACCTTGAATGCAGAAGAAGTTAAATAGTTTTAGGATTTGAAAGGGTGGCAACGTATGAAATCGCTTGTTTTTATCTTCTTAAAACTATTTGGTTCAGATAAGGACAATTAAATAGGCCTTTAACTTAAATTGATCTGATCCATTAGATAGGGTTAGCAAGTTAGTTTACCTGATGGTCTATCAGTACTTTGATGGTCCATCGAGACTTACCAGAAACTCATCAATCATGCTTCAATACAATGGTTGGTGTGATGGTCTATCAGTGATATGGCGGTCCATAAAGTAGTTCGTCAGTCCATTCCAGAAACTTTGTATTTGAGATTAAGGTTGACGAAGGCCATTGATGGTCCGTCGAGGCCTTGATGGTCCATTGACCTTACCGTCGCCATATTTCAACCGGAGAAAATCCTTTTTTTTGTATTTTCAGTCCTACACATTTCACAAACACATCAAATTGCACAAAAACAAGAAATAAATTCTAACTATGGTTACAACAACACCTTTTTGGTTGCCTCTCACGAGCATCTAATTTATTATCATGGCACGACTTGGTTATCTCGACTACTCAGACTTCATCGAGATGCACAGTGGATAATAGCCTTGCATTATCGATTAGACCAACATAGGTCTTGACTCTTTGCCCATTAACTTTGAACAGATTTTCATCTTTACCTTTAAGTTCCCCCACACCTGATGGAAAAACATGACTTACCTTGAACGACCCAGACCATCTTGATTTCAAATTTCTCGGAAAGAGCCTAAGTCGAGAGTTGAACAATAACACCCAATCACCTTCTTGAAGATCTCTTTTCCCTATTCTTCAGTCATGGTAGTTCTTCATTCTTTTTTTATATAGATCAGCACTTTCGTAAGCTCTGAGATGGAATTCATTCATCTTATTTAATCGTCCCAACCTTAACTCAACTGATTCTTTCCAGTTTATGTTCAGTCAGTTAAGAGCCCACAAAGCCTTGTACTCTAGTTCGACCGGAAGGTGATATACTTTGTCGTAGACAAGGTGATATGGTGACATCCAAATAGGTTGCTTCAAAGAAGTTTGATATCCCCATAAGGCATCATCAAGCTTTATAGACCAATCTTTTCTGCTCGCATTCACTGTTTTAGCCAAGATTACTTTTATCTCATTGTTTGAAACTTACACTTGCCCACTGATTTATGGGTGATATGGAGTAGTAATCATATGTTTCTTCACACCGTATTTCAACAAAGAAGCTTGGAACACTCGATTGCAAAAATGTGATCTACCATTGCTTATGATAGTATGTGGTACCCCACAGCAAGAGAAGATATTCTTTTTAAGGAATGCAACCACTCTCTTTCCTTCATTATCAGCCAAAGCGATAACTTCAACTCATTTGACACAAAATTAATGATGAAAAATATGTATTTCAACCCATAAGAACTCACTAAGGGCCCCATGAAATCAATGCCCCATACATCAAACAACTCGACTTCCAACATTTTATTCATAGGCATTTCATGGTGCGTTGAAATTGACCTTTTTCTCAGGCATTGGTCACATATTCGCAAAAAATCATAGGCATCCTTGAATAAGGTCGGCCAGTAATAACTGCTCTGCAGCGCTTTCCTCACAGTACGATCACCTGCATGGTAACCCCCGACCGGAGAATCGTGACAAGATTATAGAATATTCAACATGTCCATCTCTAAAATACACTGTCTGATAATATTATATGCACACTTTCAAAATAAATATGACTCATCCCAAAAGTAGTGTGTAACATCATGTAGGAACTTCTTTCTTTGGTAAAAAGACATTCTCCGGGATGACTTCACCTACCACATAATTTGCAAAGTCAGCTACCCAGGCACCATTTCAAGGGTAGTAACAGGACCTTCTCATCCAAAAATGTATCATTAATTTTTAACTCATCCTCGACTGCTTGATCACCCTCAATTCTGGACAGGTTATCTGCAACTTGATTTTTGCATCCTTTAGAATCATTGACTTCTTAGTCAAACTCTTGTAGCAGCAGCACCAATCTGATTAACCTTAGTTTTGCATCCTTCTTTGCCATCAAATATTTCAAGGCAGTGTGGTCTGTATGAACCACGACCTTGGTTCCCAATAAGTAAGCACAGAACTTCTCAAAAGCATAGAAAAAATGTGACAAGTTCCTGCTCAGTAACAGTGTAATTCTTCTGTGCCTCATTTAATACCTTGCTCTCATAGTGAATGGGGTGGAACAATTTTTCTTTCTTCTAGCCGCGCACAACACCCAGCGCTACTCCACTTGTATCGCATATGATTTTAAAAGGCTTCGACCAGTCTGGAGCAACAATAATAGGGATAGCAATAAGCTTTTCCTTAAGGCATTCAATTGCCTTCTTACACTCCTCATCAAATACAAACTTAGCTTCCTTCTCTAACAATTTACGTAGTGGATTAGTGATTTTAGAGAAGTACTTAATAAACTAGCGGTAGAATCCAGCATGACCCAAGAAGCTACACACTCCATTCACAGAGATGGGAGGGGGTAATTTCCCTATCACCTCTACTTTTGCCCAATTAGCTTTGATCCCTTTGCTGAAATTTTGAGACTAAGAATAATGCCCTCCTTCACCAAAAAGTGGCATTTTTCCCAATTAAGCACAAGATTAAATTTCTCGCACTGCTGCAATGCTCTACTCAGATTCACCAAGCATAATTCAAAAGAATCACCTATCCATAAATACCTACAAGGTGTCCTCCACCATGTTGGAGAATATAGACATCATGCAATATTACAATGTGGCAGGTGCATTACATAAACCAAATGGCATCCAAATGAAATCAAAATTACCATACGGGCAAGTGAACAATGCCTTCTCCTGATCCTCTAGAGCAATAGAAATCTGGTTATAGCCCAAATACCCATATAGGAAATAATATCAACCTCTTCCCGCCAAGTGATCATGCATTTGATCCATAAAAGGTATTGGGGAGCGGTCCTTCAAAGTCCATAAGTTGAGCTTACGATAGTCCATACAAACTCTCCACCCAATAATAGGTCTGAGGGGAATCAACTCATTTTTGTCATTCGCCACTATAGTCATGCCCCCTTTCTTGGGCATACACTGGACAGGTCTTACCCACTTACTATTCGAAATTGGGTGTATAACTCCTGCGTCAAACTATTTAATGATCTCCTTCTTAACCACCTCTTGCATTGGTAGATTAAGATGACATTTGTGCTCAATGGTAAGTGTGAAATCTTCCTCAAGATGAATCCACTGAGTGCAAATACTGGAAGAACTACCAATGATATCGGCAATAGTCTATCCTATGGCCCTCTTATATCGTCTAAGCACAAAGATAAGTTCCTCAACCTGGTGATCACCCAAATCAGTTGCAATAATCATAGGCAGACTGTTTCCACTACCTAGAAACACATTCTGCAAATGTCCTGGAAACTCCTGCAACTCAAACATCGATGGCTCTTCGATAGATGGTTTAGCCGGAGATATTGGTTGATTTTTCAGATCTAAGTCTAGCTTCTTTGGAGAATATGAATAAGATCCCATTCCTGTCAAAGCACACACTATCTTTTTGTAATCCACGATACCTTCACCATCAAAATTCATCAAGACTGCAACCAGAATTTCCACATTAAATTTTTTCCTCAATTTTAACCTCTTGTTCATCTTCATAATAACTATCAATGATAGAATATACACTCACCTCCTTGGGTTGCTTCATAGATTTGCATACATCAAAGCAAAACACCTCATAATTAAGTATGAATAGTAATTCATTATCCCTCAAATCAATAAAGACACTCCTGGTAGTAAGGAAAGGACTACCTATGATTATGGGTACCTTAAAATCCATCTCCCAGTCCAAAATAATAAAGTCCATAGGAAATATGAAACTGGCTACCTTTACTAACTCATCGTACAATATCCTCACTGGCTGCTTCATAGAGCTGTCCGCCATCACCAATAGCATATTTGTGGGTGCAGGATCCCCTAATCCCAACCTCTTATAAACAACAAGTGGCATAAAGTTAATACTCGCTCTGAGATCGCATAAGTCCTTAGAAAAATCAAACGACCCTATAGTGAAAGGGATGGTAAATGCTCTAGCGTCTACTTTTTTTGTACAAAGGATCTTTTCGAGATGGAGCTACAATGGTAAAGATTATCCAATGATTCATAGCTAAATATTCTCTTCTTTTTCATGAGATCCTTTATAAACCTAGTGTATCCGAGCATCTGCTCTATTGCCTCTACCAAAGGCACATTCACCGTCAATTGCTTCAGCATTGCCAAAAATTTACTAAACTTTATGTCATCAGACTTCTTCTTCAATCGATGGGGGCAGGGCGGCGGCGGTTTTTGAAGAGTAGTAACCACTACCTCATTCTCCTTTTTTTTTAATTTCTTTAACTCATCAACCTGCTAATGGTTAGATGCACCTGCATTACTATCCATCTTTCCAGATAATAAGTGATTAGTAAGTAGATCCATCTGGGTTTTCATATGCGCCATATCCTTGCCATGTTCCTCCTCTTTTCGACGTTGCTCCATAGACATACCGATAGACATAGTAGGTCTTTTTACCAAAGAATCCCTGGTATGCCAAGCTCTACTCATCTTAGTCAACCGCTCTAACATATCTTCTATCTCAGTGAATGTAAGATCCATGAATTCTCCTTCTGCAGCATTGTCTACATTTGGTTTAGTGATAGAGTTTAAAGCTCTATAGAATGTCTCAAAATGCTTATTGGTCATCTTGTGGTTTAGGCACTATGTAACCTTCTTTTTAAATCGTATCCAAGTCTCATGTAGTGCCTCATTCATAAATTGTCTGAAGTTGCTAATCTCGTCCCTCAACTGTAACATCCTAGAGAGGAAAAAGAATCTTTCTAGGAAAGCTCCTTTCAGTTTCCTCTAGTTTGTTGTCGAATCGGTTGCTAACTTATTTAGCCACATTGTTTCCTCCCTAGACAGAGACAACGGGAATAACCAAAGATGAATTGCATTATCTCCAATACCCAAATTATTAAAGGATTTGCAAAAGTAGATGAAATTCACCAAATACATGTTCGGGTCATCTCCTGGAAGTCCTCCAAACAACCCCTAGAGAGTGAGTAGCTGTATTGTGGTACTAGTGATATTAAACATCACCCCAGGTGCTAATGGTGGTAGGATGTATGCTCCGATCGTACCAGCCTCATATAAATCTGTGTCATCATCCTCATCAGGTGTAAACTGCATAGCAGGTTAGCGGTTTTCTTTTCCTCTAGCTTCCCAAATTCTATTTGCAGTTATCTCTATATTCTCCGTATGAGTCCTATTTGCTGGGTTAATCAGATCATCATCCTCCAAATTCTCCTCATCAGGATTAGGGTCATGAGCTTGTTGACCATCATTCTGCCGATTAACCTGTGCTCTGCCAAGGCGGATAGTCTATCGTATTGTAGTTGTTCTTCCATTCTACGAATTAGATGCGGCTCAGGATTGAAGGGTAATAGCGGTTCTCCTAAACTTCTAGTGCGTGGGATAAACAACAATGATCCTGTAATGAACCAAAAATAACAAATAAAGGTAAAATTTGGGAAACTTGACCAAATTTCAATTAAAAATCACAAAATTAATTGACAACTGTATTCTCTGGCAACGGCGCCAAAATTTGATAGACCCACATTACAACTCTTATTAGAAAGTGTAAGCGGTCGTTGTCAAATATTGAACCCAACTAGGTTGGGGTCGAATCCCAAAGGGAATACTATGCAAACTAAGTGTTATGGTTATTAATAGACTGTCGATCGAATTTTTCTGCTACTTTTATGCTGTCAACGACATTTTTCTACTACTTTTCCAAGTTTCTTCTTCAGCTAACTCCTTGACCTGAAAACACTAAAATCCAGTATTAATTACAACATCAGTTGCTTAAAAATGCACAATTATCCTTTGAAAAAGATGTAAAATGTTCCATCAAAAGTCAAAACATCAACACTCTCCACTTAAGATAATTGCTTGTCCTCAACCAACTCAGCACAAAATTGCATGCATGAATGACACAATGATAGGCAATCGACAACTGAACTAGATTTCTCACAACAATTCACTTTCCATTAAACTCATAATATCTCAACACAAGATCAATAACCATCATTATTTATAATTCAGCATATATATACAAACATGGATATAATATCCTATAGAGATTAGCAAAACTTGGTGTAACTCAAGTTTCCCTCACAGTCAATAAAGTACTACACTTCTTATATCTTGTGTATGAAAAATCAAGATTCTTACACTCATCAAAGAAGTTATAAACTTAGGATATACACCCATAGGCTTGCCCTTATCATATAATGCTCCCTTATGGTTGATTCGCAATGATCAAGCAGGTTTTTTCAGGCTTGTAATGAGGTTCCAAGGCTAGGTGAGGATAAATGTTTGGGAAAATTTACTTAACATTAAAACTTAACTCTTTTCCCTTGAATTCTACTCACCAAGTCTACTGCTTTTCTAGCTCACTTATAGTCTCTATCATTTATTCACACTTTGCCACAACCCTCTTTTTTTTATAAGCATTTGCCACCCTCAACTTATGTTAATGCTGTCAGTCGAGGTGCATAATATCTTAAACAGATCAGGGCCGAATGCTTTATTTTAGCTCTAAACCACTCTTTCATTAATCTGCTAATATCTTGATAGTAGCCACCCTAAACTTATGTATTTTGCCTATGTTAAGGTGCACATTGTCCAATCTTGGACCAGGTCCAAAGTTAGGTGTTAACAACCTAAAGAGAGTTAATTATAGTTATTAGGAATGAAGAAAAAACTTATAGAAGCTCAAAAAGGGTTCAAAAGTGGTAAAATCTTTTTGGTGGGTCAGTTATCTCAGCTAAGTGGACTGAAAGTACAAGGAAGCCTGCTATCATCTCTTATTGAATCAACAACAAAACAACATTAATGAACTGGGAAAATTCTAGGTATATAACTATGCAAGAACTAAAACAAATGCTCGCACTCATAGACACATAAGTTACGCTTATTATACCAACTCTTGGGATTTACATCACATAGTCATGCATACTTTACATCCTAATTCCAATTATAAAATTCACTGATGGTTGTTCAACATATGCTATCTGACAAGAGAAAATACTCATACAATCGTGTTCATAGTGTTATGCCATAGTCATACATCATCCATATATACAAAAAGATGCTAAAATGAAAGACACTTTCATAAATAACATCAACAACAGATATTTATATCTCTATTACTTAGGAAAGGGAAATACAACCTAGACATGTTGGTTCTACTAGATAGTATAGGGGAGGAAAAGAACACAGGCAACAAAACCCCCATAGTACAAGTCTACCCACCCTCATAAAAAATAAAATGCATTTCCCTCAATACATATATATAAGGTAGAAAGGGGGAATACTTGTAAAGCCTCTTACTCAGATGAGGCTTCAGTAAAATATGGTGAGAATCCAATAGCCTCACCTGTAGTAACATTGATTCCTATGGTGGTAGGGGGAACTCATAATATCTTCCTCCAAAATTGAAGTTATGTCAACATGAGCTGGGTTTGAAATAGGCCCCCCAGCTGGGGTAGAACTAATGAAAACTCCTCCATCTTTATCTGCAAGTTTCTTCCATATCTTTTATTTCTATTACTTTGATCATTTCAAAGTTCTCCTCATGTTTCTCTATTCTCTCTCTTTCGGTGTCTTTACTTCTCCACTTCTTCTTTTAGCAGCTTTCTTATCAATATTTTTATCTACTTGCTTTTATTTGTCCTTCAGTGGCATCCTAATCAAATCAACAGTACCTTTATCTTCATCACTCATCACCAGAGAAGGGTCAAAAGTAAGCTACTGGGACTATTGGCTTTTTAGCACTGCTATGTTCGCCTGTGCTAGTTTGAATTCTTCCATGAACTTTGCAAGATCTAGAATGGACATCGTATCTAGCCTTTTGTTGATATGCTCTTCCATATGGTCCATCCCAGTCTGAATATTCTAAAATGAATGAATTGCCTCAGCTACAATTTGATCAACAAAAGGCTTGAATTGCGAGGGCCATGTGTGTAGCTGCTTCTTATACTTCTTCTAAAGCTTAATACACTTGGTAAAATTTTTTTGTGTCAATTTGTACTCCAAATAATTTGTCCCACCCATTGGCGACATAGATTCTGATTTTGCAGATATACTAGGTAACACATAATTAGGCGGTACATAAGTAGTGATAGGAAACAACATACCTGCAGGAATTTAAGAAGTATCGGGGGTTAGCGCTGACTGTGTCTAGTAGGTCGGAGGTTCATTGACTCGCATCTCAAGCTTTGAGTTATCTTTTGATTTTTCAATGTCCTGACTATGTGTAGCCCAAACATTTTTATCAACTCCTCGAATCAGATGTACATTGGCCTGCCTGTATAACTTAGGGATCAAACACGAGAACGGTAGTGTGCTTTACACTTTGTATGCCCTTACAAATATTTCATCAGTAATGATTTGGCTGAAATCAATCTTCAGCCCTGAAATCAAACTAGCCATTAGCCCAACCCTGTGACTATCCAAATTGTCATCACCCCCAGTTGGAATCAACCTCAATCGATCAATGGCCCACCAGAACTTTTCTCAGAATCTAAGGAAAGATTTAGAAATGCACTCTTGGGGGTTGGTTGCCCAGGTGGGGTAACCATCATCAGTAAGTAGCCTAGAAAACCAAGACATTTGAGTGGATTCTAAGGTCAGACGATACTCAAGATCAGAAACCATAGCCGGTGCTTCAATTTCAAGCCCAAATAATATCCTGTTGATTGTTCGAGCTAATATATCAATGTTAACTTCTCTCATTGGACCTGATTCAATGTTGGAAAAGTCTAAAATATTTGATCCCATAGGATAATCTTTCTCTGCCATTGCCAAGTATTTTGATATGAACCAAGAGGCTTGCTCATCCAGGCTATGAACCGAGAGGCTTGCTCATCCAGGCTAACTCATACTCATTGAATCGTCTTTCCAGCTCTGGATATTCATGCAACTCATTCATTACTATTTGGTATTCTTTAGAGATTGGCCTTTTAATTGGCCTACTTGCCGTTGGTTCAAGTCCATCAAGGAATTTATCTTTTGCTCCTTCAATTTTCCATCTGAGTACCTCCCTCATTTGAGGATCTTTGCTCTTGACCAGATTAACCTCCTCAATTTTTATCTCAATAGGTCCAGTTTCTTCCTCAATAGGGTTGGGGGTTAGATATGTTGACCCCCTCTTCATTGGAGGCTTGAACTAGTGCTACTAGTGCTGCTCTTACTCTTCTTTTAAGACTAGGAGTGTATGGGTTGCCCTATCTCTTTATCGAGTTTTGAAGGTAGGTTCCTTCTCACTGCTTACTGGCTCACCTCTTCCCCTTTTTGCTCTACTACCACCTCTATTTAAGGGAATCTGTCTTGCCATATTACTTGAGAAAGGAACAAGAAAATAGTTTGCAATTCAAAACCGTCAAAAATAATGAAAATTTGGCTTGATGGAAGGTCTGACGGTCCGTTGAGACTATGACGGTCTGTTGAACTTACCGTCAGGCCATAAACTGTATGTCATGTATCTCAAAGCCTTGCGACGGTCGTCCTGTTAGTCTGTTGGGTTACTGATGGTCCGCTAAGTCATCCGTCGCACCTTATCCAAGGAACATAAATCTTGGTATCTTTTCGATGGGCTACCTGATGGTCCGTCGATGGTCCGATAGTCCGTCAAGGTGACTGTCAGCATCGGTTTTCACTTTCAGACTTCACTTTGACATTTTATCAAACACCTGGTGTACATCCTCATGTTTTAACGCAACAATGGCATAAACTTAGTATTTAAGCACAATTTTTCTCTATTTTAGTACACGGGTTACTCAGACTTAACCTAGAACAATACATACCAGGGTTCGACTTTAAAATTTCAATTACACAAAGCAACAACAAGGTGGAATTTTCTTTATCAACCAACAACTTACTTACTCTATAATTAGCAATTTAAGGGAAAAAATTATGGTTGTTATCATACCATGATGGTGCAGTAACCTCATTATTCTGACATGTAAATTCAGAACAAAAGAAAATTTAAAACCTTTATCAGAGATTATTAACTTGAGTTGTAATGAGAGGGAGAAAAGGATGGTATTATTTAAATATGGGAGTAAAGGAAGAGGGAGAGTCCTACGTGGAGATAACTAACACTAGGTAATTTGAATACAGAAAAAGTTGAACAGTTTTATGATTTGAAAGGGCAGAAATGTATGAAACCACTTATTTTTATCTTTTCAAAACCGTTTGGGTTAGATAGAGACTATTAAATAGGACTTTAACTTAAAATCGACCTGACCCGTCAGCTAGGGTTAGCCCGACAGTTGACCTAATGGTCCGTCAGGACTCTGATGGTCCATTGGGACTTACCAAAAACTCATTAATCATGCTTTGCTGTGATGGTTAGTGCGACGGTCTTCCAGTGATGCGATGGTTTGTTGAGCAGTCCGTCAGTCCATTCCAAAAACTTTGTATTTGAGCTTAAGGTTGACAGAGGCTATTAACGGTCCGTCAAGGCGTTGGCGGTCCGTTGGGCTTCCCATCACCTTCTTTTAACTGGAGAAATCCCCTCTTTCTGTATTCTCAGTCCTGCACACTTCACAAATACATCAAACTACACAAAAATAACAAATAAACTCTAACTATGGTTACAATAACACTTTGTGGGTTGCCTCCCACTAGCACCTGATTTATTGTCATGGCACGACTTGGTTATCTCGACTACTCAGACTTCATGAAGATACACACTGGACAATAGCTTTGCATTATCGGTTTGACTAACATAGGTCTTGACTCTTTGCCCCTTAACTTTGAACATACTTCAATCTTTACCTTCAAGTTCCACCATACCTGATGGAAAAACTTGACTTACCCTGAATGGCCCAGACCATATGGATTTCAATTTACTCAAAAAAAGCCTAAGTCGAGAGTTGAACAATAACACCCATACACCAGCTTGAAAATCTCTCTTTTCTTTTCTTTGGTCTTGGTAGTTCTTCAATTTTTCTTTATATAGATCAGCTATTTCGTAAACTTTGAGATGGAATTCATCCATCTCATTTAATTATCCCAACCTTAACTCAACTATTTCTTTCTAGTTCATGTTCAGTCGTTTAAGATCCCACAAAACCTTGTGCTTTAGTTAAACCAGAAGGTGACATGCTTTGCCAAAGACTAGCTGATATGGTGACATCCCAATAGGTGTCTTAAAAGCAGTTCGATATGCCTATAAGAAATCATTGAGTTTTCTAGACCAATCTTTTCTTCTTGCATTCATCGTTTTAGGCAAGATTACTTTTATCTCCTGGTTCAAATCGTTTACTTGCCCACTAGTTTGTGCATGATATAGAGTAGCAACCTTATGCTGCTTCACACCGTATTTCACCAAAGCAGCTCAAAATACTTGATTACAAAAATATGATCCACCGTCACTTATGATGGTATGTGGTACCCTAAAGCGAGAGAAGATATTCATTTTAAGGAATACAACCGCTCTCTTTCCTTTATTATTTGCCAAAGAGACAGCTTCAACCGATTTTGACACGTGATGAATAGTGCCTAATATGTATTTAAACCCATAAGATCTCACAAAGGGCCCCATGAAATCAATGCCCCATACATCGAACAACTCAACTTCCATCATTTTTGTGATAGGAATGTCATGGTTCTTTGAAATTGACCCTTGTCTATGGCATTGGTCACATCTTTGCAAAAACTCATAGGCATCCTTGAATAAGGTCGACCAGTAATAACTGCTCTGCAGCACTTTCCTCGCAGTATGGTCACCTACATGGTGACCCTTGATCGGAGAAGCATGACAAGCTTACAGGATATTCAACATGTCCACCTCTGGAATACACTGTTTGATAATATTATCTTCACACTTCTGAAATAAATATGGCTCATCCCAAAAGTAGTGTGCAGCATCATGTAGGAACTTCTTCCTTTGGTGAAAAGACAGGTTATTTGGGATGACTTTACTTACCACATAATTTTCAAAGTCAGCGTACCAAGGCACTAATTCAAGCGCAACAGCCAGGACCTTCTCATCCAAAAATGCATCTTCAATTTTGAACTCATCCTTAAATTCTTGATCACCCTCAAGTCTGGACAGGTGATCCGCAACTTGATTATTTTTATCCTTTTTGTTCTTTGACTTTGAAGTCAAACTCTTGTAGAAGCAGCACCCATCCGATTAACCTTGGTTTCGCATCCTTATTTTCCATCATATATCTCAAGGTATCATGTTTTGTATGAACCACCACCTTGGTCCCCAATAAGTAAGCATGGAACTTCTCAAAAGCATAAACAACTACGAGAAGTTCCTGTATAGTAACAGTGTAATTCTTTTGTTTCCCATTTAATGCCTTGCTCACATAGGAAGTAGGGTGGAACAATTTTTCTTTCTTCTGGCCAAGCACAACACCCAGTGCTACTCCACTTGCATTGAACATGATTTCAAAAGGCTTAGACCAGTCTGGAGTAACAATAATAGGGGCAGCAACAAGCTTCTCCTTCAGGCATTTAAATGCCTTTTTGCACTCCTTATCAAATACAAACTTAGCTTCCTTCTCCAATAATTTGCATAGTGGATTAGAAATTTTAGAGAAGTCCTTAATAAACTGGAGGTAGAATACAGCATGAGCCAAGAAGCTACGCACTTTCTTCACAGAGATGGGAGGGGGTAATTTCTCTATCACCTCTACTTTTGCCCTGTCAACTTCGATCCCTTTTTCAGAAATTTTGTAACCAAGAATAATGCCCTCCTTAACCATAAGGTTGCATTTTTTGCAATTAAGAACAAGATTAAGTTCCTCGCACCACTGCAATGCTCTACTCAGATTCACCAAGCATAATTCAAAGAATCACGCACCACTAAAAAGTCGTCCATAAACACATCTAAGGTTTCCTCCACCATGTCAGAGAATATAGACATTATGCTCCGTTAGAACATGGAAGGTGCATTACATACGCCAAATGGCATCCGATTGAAAGCAAAAGTACCATAAGGGCTAGTGAACATCATCTTGTCCTTTTCTTCTGGAGCAATAGAAATCTGGTTATAGCCCGAATACCTATCTAGAAAACAATACCAACCTCTTTCCGCCAACCGATCGAGCATTTGATCCATAAAATACATTGGGAAATGGTCCTTCAAAGTACATGAGCTGAGCTTATGATATTCTATACAAACTCTCCACCCAGTCATAGGTCTAAGAGGAATCACCTCGCTTTTCTCATTCTCTACTACAGTTATGCCCACTTTCTTGGGCACACATTGGATAGGGCTTACCCACTTACTATCAGAAATTGGGTATACAATTCCTGCGTCTAACCATTTAATGATACCCTTCTTAACTACCTATTTCTTTGGTGGATTAATATGGTTTGGTGCTCAATGGTTGGTGTGCAATCTTCCTCAAGCTGAATCTTATGAGTGCAAATACTGGGAGAAATACAAATGATATCTGCAATAGTCCATCCTATGGCCCTTTTATATCATCTAAGCATAGAGATAAGTACCTCAACCATGTGCTCAGCCAATTAGCAACAATAATCACAGGCAAAGTGTTTCCACTTCCTAGAAACACGTACGACAAATGTCCTGCCAACTCCTTCAACTCCAACACCGATGGCTCTTCGATAGATAGTTTTGCCGGAGGTGTTGGTCAATTTTTTAGAACTAAGTCCATCTTTTTGGGAGCATATGAATAGGATCCTATTCCCATCAAAGCACACACTATATCTTCATACTCCTTGATACCTTCACCATTAAAATTCATCAAGACTGCGACCAAAGTTTTCACAATAAATTTCTCATTGATTGGAACCTCTTGCTCGTATTTGTAATAAATATCAACGAGGAAAAATAAAATCATCTCCTTATGTTGATTCGTAGATTGGCACACATCAAAGCAAACCACCTTATTATTAAGTCTGAATAGTTACTCATTACACTCCTGGTTGTAAGGAAAAGTCTACCCAAGATTATGGGTACCTCAAAATCCACCTCACTGTCCAAAATAATGACGTCTACAGGAAATATGAAACTGGCCACCTTTACTAACACATACAACAATATCCCTATTGGACACTTCACAGACCTGTCCACCATCACCAATCGCATATTTATTGGTGTAGGGTCCCCTAATCCCAACCTCTTATAAACAACAAGTGGCATCAAGCTAATACTCACTCTGAGATCGCATAAGGCCTTAGCAAAATCAAGCGACCCTATAGTACAAGGGATGGTGAATGCTCCTAGGTCTTCTTTCTTTTGTACCAAGGATCTTATCGAGATTACGCTATAATGGTAAAGATTATCCACTGGTTCATAGCTAATTTTTCTATTCTTCCTTATGAGATCCTTCATAAACTTGGCGTATGCACGCTTTTTATCTAGTGCCTCCACTAAAGGAACATTCACCGTCATGTACTTCAGCATTGCTATAAATTTGGTGAACTTTGTGTCATCAGCTTTTTTCTTCAATCAATGGGGGAAGGGTAGCAGTGGTTTTGAAGGAGTAGTAACCATTGCCTCCTTCTCCATTTTCTTTTCTTCCTCTAACTATTCAACCTTATGATGGTTAGATGTTCCCATGTTACAATCCAGCTTAACAGACTTTACTAAATGGGTTTCATCATCTTCTACATCTTTTTCAATCACATCCTCAACCATAACTTTGCCCATAGAAGGGCCAGGTAATACTTTACCACTCTGAGTGGTGATTGCCATGCAAGAGCTATCATTCTGAGTATTTTGCACTATATCGCTTGATAAGGTACCGCTCTTCCTCCAATTAAATACAGTTGAGAGTTGGCGCATCTGCTGCTCCAACTGCTTGATGGAAGTTGAGTGCGAATTTACTAGCTGACTCATGAAAGATAAGTCACTCTTTACTTTTGTCTCCCCAGCATTGGTCGCCTCAACTACTTTTAATAATTTCTCCATTATGTCATCCATGGACATCTTGCCTAAATTCTTAGCCGCATTATCTTGATTTCTAGGAGGTACATACAGTCCACTCCTGTATTTTTGGTTCTTCAAACTCCCTTGGTCCCTATCTTTGTTACCAACCTTGTCATAATAGTTATAACATTGATTCCTTTGGTTATTGCATCAAAAGAACCTCTGATTATTTAGATAGTTTGCCTCTTTCTCAGAATCAGAATCAGCTCTACCTTGTGACCCAACAACTTTTACCTTCTCAGTCTTCCTAGATAATAAGTGTTTAGTTAGCAGATCCATCTAGGATTTCATATACAGCATATCTTAGTCACATTCCATCTCTTTTTGACGTTTCTCCATGGATATACCACTAGATATAGTAGGGCTTGCTACCATAGAATCCCTCGTATGCCTAGCTCTACTCATTTTAGTCTACCGCTCCGACATATCTGCTACCTCAGTGAATGTAAGCTCCATAAATGCTCCTCCTGCAGCATTGTCTACAGTTGGTTTAGTGATGGAGTTTATGGCCCTATAGAATGCCTCCATCAAATGCTTATCAGTCATCTTGGGGTTTAGGCAATGTGTCAGCTTTTTTTTCCATCCCATCCAATCTCATGTAGTTCCTCATTTGGTAACTATCTGAAGTTGCTAATCTCGTCCCTCAATTGTAACATCATGGAGGGCAAAAAGAACCTTTTTAGGAAAGCTCTTTTAAGTTACCTCCAGTTTGTTATTGAATTGGGTGCCAAATCATTCAGCCATATTATTGCCTCCCAAACAGAGGCAATAGGAATAACCAAAGATGAATTGCATTTTGCCTAACACCCAAATTGTCAAAGGACTTGCAAATGTTGATGAAATTCACCAAATGCATGTTCGGGTTATCTCCTTGAAGTCCTCCAAACAATCCCTTGAGATTGAGTAGCTGTATCATGGTACTAGTGATATTAAACTTTACCCAAGTTCTAATGGTGGTGGCATGATTATCTTGGTTGGACTAGCCTTATCTAAATTTGTGTGATCATCCTCATCAGGTGCAAACTGCACAGTAGATTGGCAGTTTGCTCTGCCTCTAGGTTCTCGATTTTTATTTGCAGGCACCTCTAAATTCTCCGCAAGCCTCCTATTTGCTGGGTTGATTAGATCATCATCCCCCAAATCCTCCTCATCAGGATTAAGGTCACGGGATTGTTGACCATCATTCTATTGATTAACCTGTGCTCTATCCAAGGCGGCTAGTCTATCGGCTTCTTATTGTCTTTCTATTCTACCTATTAGATGCATTTTAGGATTGAAGGGTAATAACAGTTCTCCTGAACTTTTGGTGTGTTAAATAAACAACAATGAGCCTTTAATGAAGCAAAAACAACAAATAAAGGGAAAATTTAGAAAACTTGACCAAAGGTCAATTAACAATCACAAAATTAATTGACAACTATATTCCCTAGCAACAGAGCCAAAATTTGATACGCCTAAGTTAAAACTCTCATTAGAAAGTGTCAGCAGTCACTATCAAATATAGAACCCAACTAGGCTGGAGTCGAATCCCATAGGGAATACTGTTTAAACTAAGTGTTATGGTTGTTAATAGACTGTTGATTGAAGGCTTCGGATAAAGGGATGTTTTGAATTATTAATAGTTTTTTAATAGTTGTAATTAGTAGCGTTTCAACTAGTGATTTTTTTATGGTATTAATTCAATGAGAATAATCAAACTAGAGTTATGTTCATCAAGATATTCAAGCAGACAGGGTTGTGAATTATCTTAAATTCCCAATTTATAACTTCAATTGCAAGAGTTATTGAATTCTAGAGTTCACCCATTTGTTTCTCAACGTAAATGGATAATTTACCCTTTAATTATTTTAAACTTAAAGAGTGTATTTATTTATTCAATTAGTCTCTCATGCAGGTCAATCCTTTTTGAGGCATCAACCCATAACCCTAAGGTTAAAGCCTTTAGATTTCATGTAAACTCCTTCTTTTCCCAACATATATTTTTCTTCACAGACAAGTAATGTTCTTGGGCTGACCTTTCAAGTTTGCAACCAATAAAGGTCATAAATATGAGAAGGGTTCATACAACCTCAATTATATGTGGGAATTAAGCATTTTTAGTACCCTAATCAGCTATTCACATTAAGTCTCCCATAACCCTTTTTATGGGAGTTTAGCCACACATCTTGAGAGAAGAAGAAGAAAAAATCATTGTATTTTTCATAAATGAATTCAGAGAATTACTTACAAAAATTACAAGAATTGTTCATTAATATTCAATGAAAAATATGAATAAAGAAACTAGATCCACAATTGTAGCTTTAATCATGGTAAATAATACTTGCAATAAGGTTTTATAGCTGTAAAATATGATAAAAGATATCTAAATAAAACCTAAACTGGGTATTTATATATTTTCAAGTCCTTGAAATTTGAAATTTGAACTTATTAAACCCGCGTCAAGGTTGACGGTTACGTTGGCAGCCCATCGATAGGCTGACAGTCTGTCACGTGGACCGTTGCTGAAGGTCCTAATTGGTCATATTCTGGTTAGGTGGTGACGGTAAGGTTGGTGAATCATCGCTAGTTTGACAGTCTGTCGCATTGTCCGTCGCTTGATCTTTCGAAAAGTCATTCTTTGTTTCAGCCCGATGGATAAGTTGGCGGTCCATTAGGGATCCAATGGTTTGTCACTTGTGCAATCGCAGGATTTACTCATTTGTTCCTTTTTGCTTAACTCTGATTGTCATCGTGGCGATCCATCACATGGCTGACGGTCCATTTGTTCAACCATCAATGACTTTTTCTGCTACTTTTCTAAGTTTCTTATTCAGCTAACTCCTTCACCTAAAAACACTAAAATCTACTATTAAATACAACATCAATTGCTTGAAAATGCATAATTATCCCTTGAAAAATATGTAAAATATTTTGTCAAAAGTCAAAATATCAATGAGATAGTCCATTTGCATGGTGTGCTGAGGGACTAGAAATTGTATGTATTTGTGATGAGGGTGTATCACACACCCTAGTTATCTCTATGAACTCCGATACATAGACCCTAGGTCAATTTCTCTAATATTGTTCTCCTATAAATAGGATACTTAAACACAAGGCTAAACACCTTGGACGATTTTGAAAGTTAAAGAGATGATGTAAAACACTTCAATTAGGGTTTTTATTTCTTTAATTTAGTTTGTTTATGTATTTTAACATGATTTCTACCTTTTTGATTACTTTTATTCCCATGAGCAGCTAAAAGCCCCTTTTTTGGGGTTAAGGCCAAGAACACGATTACTAATGCTTTGAATTGATTTGGTTGTGATTTATTATCACATTTAATTTTCTATTTATTATTTTTTACTATTTTAAGGATTATCTAACTTTAGAATACATCTATTTTTATCTTGTGAGCCCAAGAGGAGGAACAAGATGATAGAATATGGAGGTAAATAGAATAGGATTATAATCTTCTATAGAATGAAGTTATAATTTGAATTTTGGATAGAGATATACTTAAGTGACCTATTTGGTTCATTACGAATGAAATATAAATGCGTTTAGCTTAGTTCTCACATCCTCGCTCAATGATGTAATTTTGGAGCTAAGTTGAATAGTCAATTAGAGGCTTGAGAGACCATGATCATAATATTAACTCCATGAATCAAAAACCAAGATAAGTAATCTAACCAATGAAGTTCAATAGCTTAGTATTATTGTTCACAGAGCCTTAACCTTGGGTTTCTTCTTATTGATTGTCCAAGAAATTTACTTTATTACATTGTTTACTTTAAATTTAGTTTACAACTCAACAAAATCTATATAACGCCCCAGGACTGCACCCTGGGCATCAGACGGTACTTACAATACCGAAGTTCCACAATCTAAACCATGAATAGTACCTGCTGTGATCACTGAATAATAATAATATTGAAAATATATGTGGAAGTTAGGATAAAATTGCCATAAGGTTCATAAAATGAAAACAACTACTGAATACTGATAATAATACTAAAACATAGAACATCTGTCTGAAATAGTCTAGTCCAAAAGCCTCTAACTGTCTGAATATGGACTTGATGAGACAAGTCCCCAACTAACTCTGACTGCTGAACTTACTGAACTACTGGAATATTGAAATAAATAATTGTCCTCGAAATATGATAACTCATAATTATAACTGCTGCTGATAACCTGAGCTGCTAGGTGCAGTCAGGAGCTCGTGCGTCTGAACCTATGATATGAGACATCATATCTCAAAAAAGAGAGTATATGTTAGTACTTTGAATGTACCGGTATGCTAAGTGAGGTAGGCTTATATACATGGGTTCATATGCATGAGATGATAACTGACTGAATGAACATCATGAAATAACTGAATAAGAGTGCATGCAAAAATGTAACTTTTGATCAAGCTGACTATTCAATACTGTGCATATAACCTCTATCTGAATTAGACTAAAACTGAAGTACTGAGTTCTGGTAATTGAATACTGATAATCGAGGTTTTGACTGATACTGAAGTACTGAATTCTGATGGCTAAGTAACTAATAACTGATAGCCATGATTTTGTAGAATTATCTGAGTTCTTTACTGAATTTTGAGATTGATTACTAAGTACTGAATACTGAAAATGTAACTGTGGGAGTGTTCATATAACGTACACATCCCGATTATAAACTGAGTTGGGGTCCAACCTGTGACCCCAATTGGAAGGGTGTTAGCACCTTGCCAAGGGATATTAACAATGTTGTGTCAACCCTAATCTTGCAGGAAGACTCATGAATTGTATATATGGTTGCATCAACCCTAATATGGTAAGGGGACTACTTACCCTACGCTGGCTACATAGTTCTGTTACACAAGGACTACTATTAAAGGTCAAATCCTCTACTGGCAATAATACCCTCATTCCTGGGTTCACTCGGTATTGAATCCTACTCCCAACTGAATTAACGCTGAACTGATCACTTGACTGTACTAGGCTTGACTGAACTATTACTGATCGTGTTGCCCGACTAAACTGGACTGATTTTATTGAGTTCTACAACTGACTGAGTACTATTGTTCGTGATGTTTCTGAGATTATTTTATAGCTACTGTAATTCTAGGAAAACATGTTTTTGAGATTATTCTGTAGCTACTGTAATTCTAGGTAAACATCTAGATTTTCGGGTATTGAATACCCCCAGGACTTGATAGCATCGATAGTAAAATATGGTAAAATCTTGAAAGCATTACATTAATTACTTGTCCACCATGCCTTCATTTAGACATTTTATCAAACATTTGAGAGGCATGAACTAGGACATTAATGGGACCACATGATAACATGTCATGAATTTTCTACTCAATTTACATAGGCATTCTATCAAACAATTGGGGAGCATAGTTAATGCACATAGAAATCATCAAGATATAAACATCATGGCTACAAAATTCAACTTACAAATTCAAGGGTTTAACATGAGGACCACATGATTTTACTTACTTGATAATTAATTCACTAGAAACTTGTTTGAATTTTGTTTTGAAAATCATACAACAATACATACATGAACACAATCCAATTCAAATATGTAAATCATGAAATCAATAAACTTTTAGTTTTAAAAAGGGTTCTTGAACTCTAAGGGTGGAAGGAGACCTAAGGATGAACACCTAACATACCTTGATTGTTGATTTCTTGAAAATTGTGGTGAATTCTAGAGTTTAATCTTGAGCTTGATGAACTAGGGTTTGTTCTTGATAGGATTTTGAGAATAAAGAATGATTTTTTCCCTTTTTGGGGCTTAATCTCGTGTTTTAGCTATATAGGGTGGGAGGAAAAGGAACTAATTGCTCTTGGAAATTTTGATTTTTAATAAGCAAAGCTTCCCAGTGACACGATATCCATCGCGCTGCGTTGATGGGATCGACGCGACGTTATCGTGTTGGCTAATTGGAAATTGCACTGAAGGCTTTGCCTAGCGACATGGCATCCACGTATCGCATCGATAGGGTCGACACGATGGCCGACACGTCACTCTGAGATCGCATCAACTCACTATTTTAGACATCCAATTAAGCTCCTAACAACGTTTGATAAATCCAAAACTCACCCAAGGTGGCCTGTTGACATTCCTGATCAGGAATCAAATTATAAATTGATATTTTAAGGTTTTAAGGATTGAAAATAAGATAATGCTATTACGTAGGTTAAAACCTTTCTAAGTCTTAACACTTAGCTAAATTTTTCTAAGTCTGGGACCCCTTTTGGCATGCTATAAAGGATCGAAATGACTAGGATTTATGGGGTCTTACAATCTATTGGTTATTCTCATATCAATTTAACCTTAATTGTTAACTTAAATTTGGTATTTGTTAAAATAAATCCCAAAGGGATCGATACTTGGATTCTAAAGGGCCACTTTACTACTTGGTGAAACCACGTATACTTGTGTGTGTGCAATAAGTTTTGCAGCCTTTGTTGGGGATTTCTAAATAGGCAACTATCTTATTTTTAGTTTAGCTATATTGGGTTGTATATAGTTTAGTATTTTTTTCTCTTTTCAGTTTTTTTACTTTTTTATCACACTTCTTGATATATCATCTTGGGATAGATAGTTTTTGAGTGATGATGATTCTTGTTGTTTTTGTGGGGGACCCCATCGGGAGAATTTTTGTCCAGATTTTGATGGAAGTATGTGGATGGGACATTAACAAGATAAGATGGATACTATCCTATCTGTGGAGCAGCTAACAAGTTGGTGTATGGTTTGTGGAAATAGTGGTCATTCTATAGATATGTGTGTTGCAAATCCTGACTTAGTCAATTTTGTGGGAAATGCTCAAATGTCAAATAATAGTAATACCTACTATAAAAAGTGCCAGACTCAAGCACCAAACAATTCATGGACAACAACCAGCAGTAATAGTTTTAGAAGCAACAACAAAACACACAGACCAGTAATATAGAGGACATTTTAAAGAAGATCATGGCCACCCAAGAACAGATAGTTGCTGAACTCAAAAATCAGAAAGTACTTCATAAGAATTTTGAGCATCAATTAGGAAAATTGCAGCAAACCCAAAATAACTGGCCTCAAGATGGTTTTCCAAGTGATTCTAAACCTTCTAAATGAGTAAATGAAATCACTTTGTGGAATGGAAAAGATATGAATGAAATGTCTCCAAAGAAAACTAAGGATTTAGATACAGAGTTGGCTCCCCAATTAGATACAGACAAAGTTGTTGATAATTTAAAGAAGTCTGAGTACTCAAAAACAAAAGATTTTGAACAGGTTAAGGAGAAACCACCACCATAATTTCCACATAGGTCGAGAAAAGCAAAGGAGGATACTAGCCAATTTTTAGAGCAAACACAAGAAATTTAGCCATTCAATTATCATCTTTGTCTTGATACTGAAATTGAAAAGGTGAATAAGAGTGAGTATATTGTGGATAGTGTAAATTTTGAAGTGGGATTGGTTGAGCCTCATTCAAATAACTTTTGTACATTATGGTTAGATGATGACATATTGGTGGATTCATTCAAAATAGTGGAAGAATGTAAAGATGAGGAATAAGAATCCTATATTCTTAATTTTACACCAGACAAGAAACACAAAAATATACCTCACTTTAAGGTCGAGTGGTTTACCATGCACCATACATTACTCAAATCCTTAATGTTTGTGATACCACCCATAAGTGAAGCAAAAAGATGGATGCGAGCTTAGGGGGTAAAATATATATCCTCAAGGTAAAGAAAAAAGTTATGTAGGTCGTGTCATAACAGTAAATCAGTATTTTTAGTTTTTAATTCACGTATTTTTTGTTTTTGTTGAGTCACAAGTTGATAGAATGTCTGAGCACCAAAACCTGAGCTAAAGAGCATGGGAAAGACTGAGTGTGGGGTCCCCAGACGCTCTTACTGATAGAAGATTCTACTAGCTATGCCTAGAGGCCTCAAAGAGTATTTTTATCTCTACTTTTGAGTATACTTTAGGGACAAAGTAATTTTAAAGTGTGCGGTGGGAAAATTTCCATTTTTAGGATTAACTTATCAAATTTTTTGCATGGGATATTCTTGTTGTTTCTATATTGGATTGCATGATGCAAGTGTTTTGGTTGTAAAGAGCATGCTGATTGTGTGAATTACTACTTTTGAGACTCCTAGGCTCATGATTATGACTTGTGTACTTGTTGGCTTAATGTTGAATTCATGCTATTGTTTGGTTGATAGACTATAATGATCTTACTTTATTTGAGTATATGCCATGTGTGAGGTTTTTTGTATTCCTTGTTAAACTTAATGTCTAGAACTTACCTGATATGTATGCAAAGCAAATAAAGAGTGTGGGTTTAGGAGATGATATAGACAATTCTTTAATAGCCTTTTTTTATACCCTCTTTTACCTACCTTTTTACATAATCCTAATTATCCCCATTGATCCTTTAGCTTACTTTTTTGGTAGCCTTATATATTGCATGTATCTCCTTTTTTCATTGATTATAATTTAATCCAAATCTCCTAAGTGCTTTTGTTTAAAATTAATTAAGGAGTTTGAACTTCAAGTAGGGAAAAGGTGAAATTGAAGCCCCAAAATAATATCTATTAGTGTTGAAAATTAATATGTGTGGTGGTTAGAAGTTGTGTAATGAGAAGAATAAAATATTGTTCAAATTGAATAATGTGTACATAGAATAATCCCACCATAGTGTAAGTGAATAAGCATAATGAGATGGAGCAAAACAAAAAATATGGGTATATAGATGTGGTATAAAGAGATTGTTAGAGGTGAATTGAATGTAGAGTGTGTTGTGTTAAAGTGCTTAATAAAGATAGTCACTATTCTTGGCAAAAATAGTTCCAACCCGTCCCTTAGCCTACATTACAACCCTTAAAGACCTATTGATCCTAATAATCATCTTTCTGATATTAGTGGTGTACTAAACTAAGGGAAAGCCTATGGTTTATCTTGTGTAACTTGTGAATTATTTGTGAGAGTGAGCGTAATTTTATTCTTATACTATTTTTGTAATAAGTTGCATCTATGTGAGTGATTATGGGTAACTCTCTCATGGTGATAGCATATGTTTGATGATAGTTGGAAGAACTTCTTGATGTAATTGATTGAGAAAAATGTATGAGTTTGCCAACCTGGTTAGTACATTTGGGAGGCTAGGATGTTTTGGATTAGTATTCTTGAACTTTAAAACGTGTTTATAACATGCTTAGTATAGAAACTTGCATTCTGTGTAATCATTGTAGTATTAGTTTGAGTGTCTTGTATTTAGTAGAAGTATGGAATATCTTCTAATTATGATGCTCCAATTAAATATTTGTTCGAGGTCAAATAAGGCTTTAAGTGTTGGGTGATGATCTGAGGTGTATTTATGCATCTTAGAGTTGTTATCTGGGTTTATTTAACTTTGTTTTGAGGATTTCTTGTGTGCTTAATGTGTTAATAATGATATAATTGATCATCTTAGTGTTGAATTACTTTATTACAATATAAGGTGTTTTTAAAAGAAGTCTGGGCTTTATTTGGTCAGTTAGATTTAAAATGAGAAAACTACTGTTACTAGCTTGAGCTAGGTGTTGTTCTAGTTATCACGAAGGACTCTAATGTGTGTAATGAGTTCCTAATTGTATTATTATTTAACTGTGTATGGAAAGGCTTTTTTATAGTGTTCAAGGTTCAATTGAATCAACCCAAGCGTAAAACACTAAATTAAAGATTAAAAGGGCGAAACTAGTTCTTACCTTAAGTTTTTAGTACACCGTTGTGGATTGTGTTGTTTTGATCTCTAATTTGTGGTGTTTAATACTATAGGATTCTTGGTGAGTTTATTATGTTGATATATGAATGACTTACAAGTTTTAAATCAAGCGTAAACAACACAAAAAGGCTTTGAATGGATCAACAAAAACACAAGACAAGATTTCACGTAAAATAGACACTTTGGATGTCCATGGCGAGTTGAGGACCCAAGAAATATATATAGGGAGTTTTCCACACATTGATAGATTCCTATTGGAACCAAAATAGTGTTTCTCAACTATGAGGGCGCATTTCACACCCTAGTTCCTTCTATGAGCTCCTCCCCGTGGACCCTAGTTCAATTTCAGAAATATTGTCCTTCTATAAATAGGACTCTTAAACATAATGCTTAACACCTCGGACGACTTTGAAACTTGGAGGAAGGCTGTAAAACAATTAAATTGTGGTTTTAATTTCTGTAATTTAGTTTGTTTATTGATTTTAACATAATTTCTACCTTTTCGGTTATTGTTATGTCCATGAGCGGCTAAAAGCCCATTTTTCGGGGTTAAGGCCAAGAACATGATTACTATTGCTTTGAATTTATTTAATTTTGATTTCTTATCATATTTTGTTGTTTATTTATCCTTGTTATAACTATTTCAAGGAGTGTGTAACCTTATAATACATCTATTATCATCTTGTGAGACAGAGAGGAGGAACAAGAGGATAGAACATGGGGGTAAATAGAATAGGATTATAATCATCTATAAAAAGAAGGTATAATTTGTATTTATATATATACTTAAGGTATGTATTTTGTTCATTATGGGATGAAATATAAATGCATTTACCTAAGTTCTGAGATCCTCGCTCAATGATATAGTTATGGGGATAACTTAGGTAGACAATTAGAGGCTCGAGAGACCATGATCATAATATTAACCTCCTGAATCTACAACCAAGATAAGTAATCTAACCAGTGAAGTTCAATAGCTTAGTATGATTGTCCGCAGAACCTTAACCCTGGGGTTTTCCTTATTGATTGTCAAAGTAATTTACTTTATTGCATTGTTTACTTTAATTTTAGTTTACAACTCAACAAACTTTATTGGTTACTCTTACATCAATTTAATCTTAACTGTTAACTAAAATTCAGTAGTTGTTAAAATGAGTCCTAGTGGGATCGATACTTGGCTTCTAAAGGTCCTCTTTACTACTTGGTGAGACCACATAATTTGCGTGTTCGCTTGGGCGCACCAATGGACAATATTTTTTTAGAACATTAGATCAATGAATTATCAGAATTTTTTTAGAGGGTAGTTTATTTAAATAAAAGACATAATCATTCATTCATTGATTTAATGTAACCTTTTTAAGGGCCTCAAGAACTAGAAAATATAGGAGAAAATTAAGACTGGAGAATGCAGTAGTTAATTTCTCTGATAAAATTTGGAATTTTCAGGATGCAAATTGGAATGAAAAAGTAGTATCAAACACCCATCAACAAATATCAATAATGTTCAGTTATTAGGAGAGTCAGAAGGAAGTGGTAATCGCAGTAGTATATGCCAGATGTAGTGCCTTAAAAATACTATTGTTGTGGGAGGATTTTGAGAACCTTGCTGAAAGAATTAGAGTACCTCAGATAGTAGATGGGGATTCCAATTTTATTTTAGATACATCTAAAAAATTAGGACGGTTTGCAGTCACTCAGCAAGAAGTGATGGATTTTGTCCATTGAATAAATAATTATGCATTAAGTGAAATACACATTATAGGAAGTACATTTACATGGTGGAATAATAGAATTGAGGTTGAATGCATCCTTAAAATTCATGATGGAGTCTTCTAAATCAAGAGTTCATGCAGGATTTATCAGATAGTGAGGTGCACCACCTAATAATAGAAGCATCAAATCATGCTCCATTGAATGTGATATGCAAGACATCTAAGGATCCAGTGGTAAGGCCTTTTATATTTTTCAATTTTTAGGTTAAACATCATACTTTAAAGAGGTGATAATAACGGAATGAGAGATGAATATTAAAGGCTCACCTTTTCATATTTTCCAAGCAGAGACGAAGAGAAAAAATGGTTTTGTCCTAGTGGGTCAAAGAAACATATGATAACAATTTTAAAAAGATAGCAACTCTGAAGAATGTGGTAAAAATTAAATAAGTACAACTCGAATTAAATCCAAGTGAAGAAAATAAAATAGACTTTAAAAAGGCAAAGCTGAGTTGAAGATATTTCTGAAGTTAGAAGAAGAGTACAAAAAAAGGCTAGACTACAATGATTTAAGGGTGGGGACAAGAACACAAAGTTCTTCCATTCCTATGTTAAAGGAGGAAAAAAAAGTTGATGCTACGGAAGATGGAAAATGATGAAGGCGAAAGCTTTGAACAACTCACGATATTGGGGAAGCGACAACCAAAGTGTTTCAGGAGAAATTTAAGGAGACCACTAGGACTGCATGTTATACAATGATTGATTACACACCAAGCATTTTATCTGAGGTGGAAAATGATAAAATGGTCAGAGCACCAAACATGAAGGAGGCCAGAGATGCTGAATTTTATCTACATAAAGATAGTGCATGTAGTTTAGATATTTTTTGGGGTATTTTTCCAAATATGTTGGGAGATCATAAAGAAGGATGTCCTAAAAATGGTTATCGCTATTTTTTTTTTTGTAGTTTTGAATTACCTAGATACATAATGCATACAAACTTTATACTTATACCTAAGAAGAAACAAGTAAGTATATTCTCAGATCTAAGAACAATATGTTTGAGTAGATTTATGAATAAAATTTTATCTAGAGTTATTTATGGGTGATTGGTGGAGATACTGCCTAAAATTATTTCCATCAATCAATCGAATTTCACAAAATAAAGGAATATTGCTAAAAATGTTTTGTTGTTGCAGGAAATAATTAGGGACATTAATAAAAGAAATAAGAACTATAATGTGGTGATTAAATTAAATATGACAAAAGCATATGATAGGGTTTCCTAGATATATCTAACAAAGGTAATGAGGAAATTTGGCTTTGGGGAGAGAATGATAGATATGATATAGAGATCGGTATCCAATAATTGGTACTCAGTACTAGGTAATGGCCAGTCATTTTATTTTTTTGCTTTTAATAGAGGTCTTAAACAAGGACACCTTTGTCTTCCACTCTATTTATCGTTTATGTAAATTACTTTCTAGAGGAATAAATAGTCTCAAGAAGGAGAAGAAGTTCATTGGTTTTGGTCTACCAAAGTAGATGATCAGATAAATCATCTATCTTATTCTTATGATATCATTTTATTTTTCTTAGAATTGAGAAGATCAGTAAAGATAATAATACAGATATTGTGGAAGTATGAGATGATGTATGGACAGTTAATCTTTCAAAGTGCTTTCTATATCTACATGAAAAAGTACCTGTAATAATGGGACAAATATTAAGGAGGTTAACATGTATTGGACAAGGGTATTTTCCTTTACATATCTGGGATGCCCTATATTTTATGGGAGGAAAAAGAAAGTGCATTTTCAAAATTTAATAAAGAAGATCAAGGGAAGTGTCTTGCTATGGAAAAATAAATTACTTTCCTATGTGGGGAGATATACAATAATAAATCTTGTTTTTCAATCCACACCTATCTATTAATTGTCATCCATGAATCCCCATAAAGGGGTAATAGATCAAATTCCCAAGATATTAGTAAAAGTATTCTGGAAAGCCTCTGACGGAACTAAATAAAAGTATTGGGTAGCATGAGACTAGGTCATGTTGCAGATGCCCTTTTTGCAAAGCTATGGTGAAATTTTAGGACTTTAACAAACTCATTATCGAGTGCTTTCATTAAGAATAAGTATTGTAAGAAGTGGCATCCAATTTTGATAAAAGTAGTAGGATTCTCACATACTTCGAGAAAGATGATTAGGATAAGGAAAGAAATGGAGCACAATATTTAGTGACAAATCAAATCAGGGAATGCTACTTTCTAATTTGCTAATTGAACTAAAATATGAGCTTTATATTGTGGAGAAGGATAAATATAGAGAAGAGGAAATATAGTGAAAGGTCTTTAGACAGGAAGAAAGACGAAATAAAAAGAAATTGATGCAGTACATATCAGACGAAATAACTGAACATATTATGGATAACATAAGTCTAGTGCTTTGAGAAGAAGAAACTAATAAGGCAGGGTGTATGGGGATCTCAAATGGTAGGTTTTTATTCAAATCAGCATGGGACATGTTTAAGAGTAAGATGGAGGACAATGAAATTTATGAGCAAATGTGGGTGAAGGGTCTTTCTTTTAAGATAGTTTTTTTTCTATTGAGGTTATGGAAAGTGATACTACCATTGATGATAATTTAAGAAGGATGAGGATAAACCTGGTGTCAAGTTATTAGTGCTGTGATAATTATAACTAAGAAATCATGGAACATCTTTTTCTAACATCTCCCATAGCTACTAAGCAATGGAAGAAGTTTGGTACTTGTATAGGTACAGATATTGATAGTCTTTAACTACACCTGGTAATTATGACTTGGTGGACTGTTGAGACAACCAATAAACTACAACAAGTTTATATGTCTCTTCTAGTATTAATTGCTTGGGATTTATCGAAGAGAATAAATAAAAAAAATCATAGAAGAGACATCAATTTTCCATAATGGTACAGCATATTCCAACATCTATTCATTAGATGCTGAAAGTGTTATACCCATGGCTGAAAGTTTAAAGACTTAAATGGAAGGAGCCGGTTGGGACTTGGGTAGGTAGAAACAAGAACCTCTCCACTATGTAGTAAAGTAGGGGATACTAGAAAAAGGAAAAGTCAAATATAATACAAATAGAGCAAGTAAAGAAAATCCAGGACACAACTCATATGGTTTCTATTTAAGAGACCATAATGGGGATTTGATTCATGCACATAATGAAATTTTATGTACTACAACAAATATATAGGCTAAGTCCAAGACTGTCATGACCCAAGACTACCGTCTAGTCATAGCACGATGCTTGGAGTTATAGGTGATCTGGAGCTAACCCATGGTCTGGCATGAACTATAAATACTAAGAGAGAAGTAACAAACACTAGGCAGAAGCTAACTGAAATAAATTGATAATGAACAATGATAAAATAAATGTTATTATGGTTTGAAATACTCAATGAGACAAAAAAATCTAAACATTTGTCTGACTTTCTGAAATCCGCTAACTAGAATGAGTTGTTGGATAAAATCCCCTAACTAACTCCACTGAACTAAAATACTAAAGATATATAACTGATAAGGACTCACCAAGATTACAGCTGAGTGATACTGAAGTGAACTAAGCATGGTCCAGGTACTAAGCGTTCGAACCTATATTATGAGATAATATAGCTCAGAGAGAGTATGCAATTAGTACTTTGAATGTACTGAGTATGTGATATGAGAAACTAATCAACATGTAAGAAAAAAACATGAATTCATGGACATATAATTTGAATGGAAGACAAAGTATTAGCATATGATAAATAAACTGAATAACTAAATACAAGGTCATGCATGCCTGGACTGAAACTGAACTGGAGTCTATGGGATGTGAACTGATGTAATGATAAAGTATAAACATGTATTGTACATAACTAAATAGTTGAATATCTGAATATAAGGTCATGTATAATTGAAATAAAACATAAGCTGAACATAAACTGAGGACTGTGGGAGATAACAATAAATGACATATATTTGAGCAAAACAGGGTCCAACCTGTAACCCAAGTTGGAAGGGTGCTAGTACCTCACAAAGGGTGCCAATAGTGGTTGATGTGGATACAGTAATTAGATATCCCAAAGGATAAGGGCGTCATGCCTCTATTGAAGGGGGACTCCTTATGACCTACGGTGGTGCTGTAGTTCTAGAACTTAGAGACTGCTACTAATGGTCTCATACCTAACTGATGGGTGAGATGTCATCCCAGCTATCACTCAGTTCTATGTATTACCTCCAACTGAAAGACACTGAAGTATAAACTGAAATATAAATTGATAACTGCTATGCTCAAATCATGGTATTATGAATATAACAATAATTGTACAATATGAATTGCTCTGATTAATGCAATAGATCATGATAATATTTAAGATTAATCATGGTAAGGAAAGTCTTGAATAATACTCAATATTTCAATAATTGATCATGATACGAACACTCGCAATTATCGAACATATGGAGACATAATTTTACAAGGGAAATATGTTATCATGGTTCATAAACAAAACAAATAGAGAGAGAGTTGATAAAACTCATAGTTGACTTGGAACCTAATAAAAAAGAGAGCAAGTTGTTTATACTTGCAAATTTTGGAAGTTTTTAGGACTCAATGGATGGAAAGGTCCCATTAATCAAATCCCACATACTTGAAGGAAAATTGTTTGGAGAATTTCTTGGAATTGAGGTTGAAGTTGAAGAATCCTTATTGCCATGGAAAGAAGAGAAAAATCACCCATTTTAGGCACTTTGGGTGGAATTATGACTTAATAATGAATTTGAGGATTTTGGGACTTTTAAACCGCCCTTTGGATAGCCCAAATAATATGGATTTGGCTTTTAAAAGAGTGGGAAAAGACTTAAAAGTCCTTGAGAAATCTTACAGGAAATTTTGCTCCCAGTCGTTATGACTCACCTCACGACTGGTCATGAGTTGTGGTCTATGTTGTAACCTAAAATCCTGAGGTCCTGGGTGCTTTCTGTTATAACTATGACTCCCCTCTTAACGACTTATCATGAATAATCATGAGTCATTAGGTAAAGTCGTAGTCTAAGGTAGGGTTTTTGTGTATGCACTGCTGTGATAACCAGTCCCTCCTAATGACTCATTGTCACTGGTTATGAGTTGTTGGGTGGGGTTGTTATCACTAAGCTAAAACTGAGGATCCTTACTATTTTGATAACAGTCCTCATAACAACTCGTTATGTCTTGTAATAAGTCATCACGTGATTATTCGCCATTGGCAGCTGACTGATACTTAAGGAAAAATTTGCATAACTTTTTTGCATGATATCGTATTGAGCCGAGACTTGTGGCATTGGAAAACTAAATTAATGGTCTATATTTTGAGAGGTCCAGAGCTCGAAAACTAGGGGGTTTACAATATATCCCCCTTAGGATCATTCATCCTCAAATGAAATTGACTAAGCTAAAACATGGGGGGAGAGTGAGATTTTGTACCAAACACTTATGAGATGAAACATGAGTTAATACCTGGATATGAGACATGATGCATAGACCGAACTAAACTCATGAATGCATGCTATGACATGAGGATTTAGCTTGATGGATTGAGATAGAAATGAATGAATTTATTAATGAATTAAGAAAACTCTTACCTCAAGATGAAACTAGATTTGTAAAGAAAATATAAGGGTACTTGGCTCGCATATCTGTCTTTGCATCCCAAGTAGCTCCCTCAATTGTCTGATTTCTCCACAAAACCTTTACTAACGCGACCTCTTTGTTTCTTAGCCTATGAATATGGAGATCAAGGATATTAACTGGGATTTCTTCATAAGAGAGGCTATTTTCCATGCCAACCTTTTCTAAAGGAACTACAGATGTTGGATCACCAATTCACTTCTTTACTAAAGAGACAAGGAACACTAGGTACACTGAGGCTAACTCTGCAAGGAACTCTAACTTATAGGCTACCTTCCCATACCTACTCAAAATCTTGTAAGGACCAACATAACGAGAAATAAGCTTTCATTTCTTACCAAACCTGTACACACTTTTCATGGGTGAAATCCTTAAATAAACAAAATCAACAACATCAAACTGAAGATCCCTTCTACTCATATTTGCATAGGATTTCTTTTGGCTTTGGGCCATCTTCAGCCTTTCTCTAATCAACTAAACTTTCTCCATATCCTCATGCACTGAATTTGGTCCTATCAAAGAAACTTCACAAACCCTAACCCAACCAATAGGAGATCTACACATTCTACTATAAAGATCCTCAAATAAATCCATTTGAATACTAGAGTGGTAGCTATTTGAATAAAACCAGACCAAGGCCTGGCCGTGATGGGTATCTCAATTCTGCAGTGGACTATAGACCACCCTTTTTACTTGATCGAATTGAACACAATAAACTAACAGTGGCTGAATTTCAAACATATATTAAGTTAGATAAAGATAAGCTCAGTAAATCTAGGATACACCAATAACTAATACCCAATCCACTGTAATCCAAAAAGCCTCTAGACTGAACCAAATTGAAAATCAATCTAAGTATGCACATGTCCCTGACGATAGCCAAAACAAGTCCAAAGAAAAGTCTATGACCAAAGAAAATAAAACTATGAAATGAAGCTCTTCCAAATAATGTAATCTCACTACTTCGAGCTGACTGTTGATAATCCTAAAATCCTATCATTGTGCCAGAAAAGTAGAAGTATCTCTGGTTCTTGCATCATGTAGGGATATAGTGTCTGGGGATGATTAGAGGGTTGAGTGCTAACATGTAACTCAGGGAAATGGTAAAATAATTCCAGGGTCAATAGTTTAAAATCATCCAAATCTAGTGCACACAATCATATGCATATACATATACAAAAATATAACATATTGGGACAGGGAACAAAGCTTAGCATGAACTTTAAAAGATTAGCCTGGACTATGTAGCTAAACCATTATAAAAATGTACCCACAGGCTATATGGGTTTATCTCTCCCCCCAGAAAGGGCCCCAGTGCGTATAGCCATATGAACCAGAGAATATTCATATGTAAATATGTACCATGAGGGACTTGAACCACCCGATCATAGATCAAGGGTAACATGAACACTCAATCAGTTAATAAGGGGGACTCAAACCACCTTGTAACAACCTAATTTTTTGGAACCGCAATATCACATGGTGCTCATGATCCCAAAGGACCACAAGACAAACCTCTACTAATATCTGTACCTGACTACTGCATAAAATAGATAATAAATACGAAAGCTGTCCATAAGGTTCAAAACATAAAAAAAATACTCAAAATTGAAAACTGCACACTCATACATCTGTCTGAAAAGCCTCTAAACTGTCTGAGCTGTGGAGTTGATGGGACATGTCTCCAACTAACTCCGTCAACTAAAAATAAACAAAATCTGATGCAATAATAATAAAAGTATCATCCTCAAATAAAGAGGACTCACTGTTATGGCTACTACTACTGACTGGGACTTAGCTGCTAAAGGTACTTTAGATCTCATGCCTCTGAATCTATGGTGTCAAATAAAACACCATAGCGCAAATGCATTAGCATGGGAATGTACAAAGTATGAAGATGAGGTAAGGCTAAATGCAAGGGCTTATGCATGAACAATTACTTAACTGAATAATCATGAGAGTACTGAATGAGAATACATGCATGAATGCACGAACCATAACTGAAATCATCATGACTCGAAATACTGAAACTCAAATACTACTTTACTGCTATCTGAACTCACTACTAATACCTGAGATACTGAACACTGAATCATCTAATACTGATAACTAAGTACTGGAGTTGAGATCAGTCTCATCTAGCGAGTGATCTTAAACACTGATGATACTGAACCTGATTAACTGAATATAGTCACATCAATGACTGAATTTAGAGCTTTCTACTCTTAACTGACTACATCGGAGATCAAACCTTTCTAACAGATGATTTCAGAGTGTACTATTAATGATAAGAAATGATCATGTCCGAATATGACAACAAGATTACTCAACTGAATCTGAGATAGAAATCAAGCCTATCTGATGAGTGATCTCTAGATCTGATAATAAGATTACTCAAATGAATCTGATACTGAGATCAAGCTTATCTGGCGGGTGTTCTCGGGATCTGATAAAGAGATTACTCAACTGAATTTGAGACTGAGATTAAGCCTATCTAATGGGTGATCTCAAGATATAATAATGAGATTACTCAAATGAATATGAGATTGAGATCAAGCCTATCTGATGGGTGACCTCGGGATTTGATGATGAGATTACTCAATTAAATCTAAGACTGAGATCAAGCCCATTTGACGGGTGATCTCTAGATCTAATTACAAGAATAATCAACTAAATATGAGACTGAAATCAAGCTGATCTGGTGGGTGATCTCTAAATCTGACACTGAATAAATTTCTATAGGACCAAGCCTCTCTGATGGGTGGTCCATGACTTAATGGAACTATCTGAGTTCCTCAGTAAGATAGATGACTGTATCTGACAGTCCTAATTTCTGAAGATTGATACTAAAACTGTAACTATGCGAAGTAGTCACTTACCCGACATGCCATGAATCTCCACTGGTGGAGTCCAACCTATAACCCCAGTGGGAAGGGTGTCAATACCATGCCACGGGTAAAGACCTCTCTGGTCAAGCCTATCTAATGGTTGAACCTCGCAAGAAGTTAAGCCTAAGGTAATATAATAGTCAAGCCTATCTGACGGGTGATCAGCCTTTCCAGACGGGGTACTCCTTCATCCTTTGTTAGCTATGCAGTTTTAGAGTTTAGGGATTGCTCCTAATGACTCTGCCTCTCCGGCGTGGAGCCGCCATCTCTGCTTCGCTCAGTGCTAGCTCCTACTCCAAACTGAAAGACTCTAAACTAATTCTTAATTGAACACAAACTAAGCTGATTCTAATACTGATCATTCTTCTCGAATGGTCTGATTGAGTTAAGCTGAATTCACTTGGTTCCGTATATTATGGAATACTACTGAATCTCGTTATCTGACTGAATGACACTAATCTTTGAATAGAGTACTTGAATACTACGGAGGACTGAATTGAACACTTGAATACTACTAGATCTGAGCTGGGTACAGAACTAAGGCTAGATTACTAGAGATACTTAGATTACTGTGATTATAGAGATTACTGAGATTTCTTAAGTCCTATATCTGTATGAGAATACAGAGTTCTATAACTCGCTGAGTATTGTTCTCTCTCGACCGGGTCATCATAAGAAAATACTGAAAAATCTTTCCAAACAACAGCTCCAAATTGGATCAGTTTCTCCTAAACAAATAAGTGCTTGGGCCATAAAAATCCTACCTAATGAAGAGATAGTTGGAGAGGTAACAAAACCCTATACTTTTCATTACAAAAATAATAAACCAAAAAAAGATCTAAGAATCATAGCTCGACAGGAATTATCATAAAAATTGACACAGGCTCTAGAAAACAGCTGAATTGTCAGGTATAAATACCCCAGGACTCAATATCATAAAAGTAAAACATAACCATTCTTGAATAATCAAGACCATGGACAATCATTTACCATCACAATCACTAAGGCATCACTTCAAGAATTTAGGAATCCTAAACATGTAATAACCTAGGGGGACATGCTATTGGATCATACTCCATTCAACAAGGCCTTGCATCAAGCACTTCGCACATATTTAAGTGTTGGCATGTACCGGAGAACACATAATTGGGAAACTTCATGCTATCATGTTCCAATTCATTTATCAAACACTTAGCATGTATTAAAGTCTTAAGATGTATCAAAGAGCACATAATTAGGGAATTTCATGCTATCATGCCACAATTCATTCACTATGGCCTTTTAGCAAACACTTGGCCTGCATGGGCTTACACACAATTGGGGATTTCTAGTCAACATGCCATAATGGCTCCAATTCATACACAATTGGGGATCTCTAGTAAACATGCTATAATGGCTCCAATTCATTCGTCTAAGCATTTTATCAAGCATATGGGAAGCATGTTTTTCTTATTCAACAATTTCTTCACTTAATTGACATGAACACACAACTTAACAAGCAACTTGAAGAGGGTTTATCATGAACATCACATGAATACCACATACTAGGGTCAAAGTTTGAAAAACTTGTAAACAAACATGAATCACAACTCAATAATAGCATGGACATCAATTTCAATTCACATGAATTATGAAAACTCGTAAACATAAAAGCTTTTAAATTTAGAAAAAGGTTCTTGAGCTTTTTGGATGAAAGGGACCCAAGAATCAGCATCTACATACCTTAGAGAAACTTTTCTTGAAAGTTCTTAGAGAGATTCTTGATTTCTTGATTTGTCTTAAAGAAGAAGGAAGGGTTTTGATTTTATGGAAACCCTAGCTCTTGTTATTGAACAACTTTGAGAGGAAATCAGTATTTTGGGTGAAATGAGGCCAAATCCCATGTTAAGGGGTATATATAGGGGTTGGGAAAAGACCCTTTTCGCCCTTGGAATTAAATTGAGAAATCTCAATTTTACATGCTGGAGTGACGCGCCATAATCGCGCTAGCTCACTAGAAATTGGACAATCGGGAAACTAGTTGATAGGTGACGCAGTGGAATCACGTTACCACCTTGCCTACGAAATGGAAAGGCACTGCGATGCGGTGGAATCGCGTTAGTGCACTGAAAATTGATAATTCTAAAATTAATCCTTGGTGCAATGCACCATAATTGCGGATGCTCACTGAATTTTAAGGATTGGCATTTTGGCTAGCTCTGAGACGCGCTAAAGTTCCAGGTGGCACACTGTCTCACAAAAATGGCTCTAAATATTTGCTCGAGTGTCAGATTTAGGAAATTTGGTATCGACAAAAAGCTTATTCAATTCTCTACATGACAAAGATTCGATATTGGGGAAATTATATACGGTTCAAAATACTTCTTACTTGGGAAGACACTTCTCAACCTTTTAGGGTTGAATTAACACTTCACTGAACACGCTCTAAGGCTCAGACTATGAGACAATTTTGTGGGGTCTTACACACCTGGTCATGAGCAAGGGGACTTGATCCCCAACCTATTTAGACCCCCGCTCCAAAAAATACAGTTTCTAGTATTGGTACCTCGGGATGTCTTCCTTCATAGCCTTGCTAAGCAACCTTCTTTAAGCCGAGTTAAAACATTTTTCACAAATAGCCATTAATTAAACTAGATCACACCTTAAGGTATACACTGTTGGTATTGTCATACCAACTAAACTTGCATGGTAATATCATCATACCATTACAATTCCCTTAACTTGGGGAAACAACCCCCTTAGTTCATTGAGCAATGTGGGGGAATTCCACAAACCCCTTTGTTCATTAAATCAAAACATTTATGTTTCAATAATCTCTTTATATCATGCAATGGTTCCAAAAGTTGTTCAATATGCATCTATACTTATATTCAAAGCCAATTTCAAAAATTAGGTTGGAATTATACTAATTTTGTTATCCACAATCACAAAATAGGGGGAAACCATGACCCCCTAGGTCATTCAATATGCCCATGCATCCCACACATTTAAAGTCATCAATTCAAAACATATATGATTCATAAAATCTATGGGAAAATCAATCAATTTAATAATGTTCAATAACCCTAAACCCATATCTAAAATCATCAATTTAATCTCATGGGTACAATTATAACCACATTCTTTTTATGTTAAGAATTGAGAAAGAGTAACATACCTGAAAGAGTCACAATTATGGGGAAAAAACCTTGAATTGACCCCTAGATACTAAACTTTAAGAAACCCTAGCTTGTTCTTGTCTTTAGAATTTGGGAGAGTAGATAGAGTGTTTTGATTTAAAAATGCATGAAAATAATTCCCAAAGATGTTTTATGGTCGTGGGTCTTAAGTGGGGAACGAGGAAAATGACAAGAACGGCCTCACTTAATAGTGCAAAAAGAAAAGATGGTCAGTCGTCAGGGTCACCTTATTACTTGTGACGTTTGGATACGAGTCATCTCCACGACTTGTATTCTGGGAAGTATGTCAAGGGCCCTCCACTAGTGACCCTATGAGTTACATACAACGACTCGTGAAGTGACCTTAGTCGTAGTTAAGACAACAATATTTGGGGAACACATTGTCACCCTAAATTAATACCTTACGACACATGTAGAATCATTATGACTCATTGAGTCTAGTCGTTATCAAGGAAGAAACAAAGGTAACCTCCTCTATTCAGGCTACGATTTGAGTCATACGACCAAAATATCACATTACGACTCGTTAAAAGAGTTTTTTTCTGTGCAGTTAGCTTAAAGGTCAGAAATTTTCAAGGACCGAAATCTAGGGTGTTACATTTTTCCCCCTTACGATGGGGCAAAGCATCCATTATCATGATTTAACACTTAACACAACTAGTTTTTTCTTTAATTAATGCAAAAAACAAAGATATTAAGGAATTCACATACCTTAAGAATGATTATCTAGAACAAGGAGTAAGAATGGATATTTGGATCTCATGGCCTCTTTAGTTTCCTAAGTATCTCCTTCAACATTATGATTCCTCCATAGGACCTTCACTGAAGCCACAATGTTAGTCCTCACACAATAGACTTACCTATACAAAATCTTAACTAGGACTTTCTCATAAGAAATGAAGTCCAAAACGCCAACACTCTCCAAAGGGATAACTAAGGAAGGATCACCCACACACTTCTTCAACATCGAGACATGGAACACCGGATGGATAGAACCTAAAATCGAAGGCAACTCTAACTCATAAGACATATTGTGCACTCTCCTCAAGATTATGTACGAGCTAACATATCAGGGACTGAGCTTCCCTTTCTTCCCAAACCTCATCACCCTTTTAAAGGGGGATAATTTCAAGAAAACCTAATTTCAAACATCAAACTCCAACTCCCTACACCTCAGATCCACTTTGGGTGGTCTTTAGCCTATACGTAATTACCTTCACCTTTTCTATAGTCTGATGGAATAATAAGGTCCAAACAATCATGTCTCACCAACTTTTAAACACCCAATAGGAGAGTGATATCTCATACCATATATGGCCTCAAACAAAGCCATTTAAATACTAGAATGATAGTTGTTATTATACGCAAACTCTATGAGAGGAAAATGATCAACCCAATTACCACCAAAGTCACTCACACAGGACCTTAGGATATCTTCTAAGGTTTGAATAGTCCTCTCCACTTTTCCATCCATTTGAGGGTGAAAAGCAGTGCTAAGGTTCACTTTAGTTCCTAAACCTCTTAGAAAAAAACTCCAAAAGTGGAACGAGAACTGCGTACCTCTATCAGATATGATAAAAACAAGCACACATACAACTTGATCACCTCCTAAATGTAAATCATAGCATAATCCTCATTGACAAAAAGTGAGTTGACTTAGTCATCCTATCTACGATGACCCAAATAAAATCAAACTGACCTAGATAGTGGAAGACTAGTAAGAAAGTCCTTGTTAACTACTTCCTACTTCCTCGCAGGCAACTGAATCTCTTGAGACAAACCACCAGGCCTTAAGTGCTCCGCCTTCACTTGCTTGCAAACTATACATTTGGCCACAAAATTGGCCATATCTCTCTTTGTGTTATTATATCAATAGATCTCTTTCAAAACTTGGTACCTCTTTATCGAATCGAGATGAATAGTGCACCTCGACTCATGAGCCTTAGCCAAGATCTTCTCTCGTCTTCCATCAATATTGGGAGCACACAATCTACCTAGGTACCTTCGGGTACCTTCACCATCAATCTAAAAAGCCATTACCTTCTTCTGACCCAGATCATTCTTGAATTGTATCAAAATTGGATCTAAAATTTGCTTCTTCTTTACTTTATAGAAAAGAGAAGACTTGACCACCTGTTGAATAATCATATATCCATCTTCAGAGTCCAAAAGATGAACTCCAACATTAGCCAGGTGATAAATATCCTTCACCAAGCCTTGTTTCTACTCATCCACATGACATAAGCTCCCTAGAGATAACTTTCTAAGAGAATCAACAACTATATTAGCTTTACCTAGGCGATAATGAAGACTCATGTCTTAATCCTTAAGAAACTAAAGCTACCTCCTTTGATTGAGATTCAACCCCTTATGGGTGAATATGTACTATAAGCTCTTGTGATCAGAATATATGTCTACATGAACCCTATACAAATAATGGCACTAAATCATCAAAGAAAAAACTACGACAAAAAATTCTATGTTGTGAGTCAGATAATTATTCTAATGCACCTTAAGTTGCCTAGAAGCATACACCATAACCTTACCATGATGCATCAAAATACAACCCAGTCCAACACATGATGCATCACAGTTAACAACAAAGCCATCAGTACCCTCGAGTAGGGTGAAAATCAGAGTAGAAGTAAACTTATGCTTCAACTTACCAAAGTTACCCTCACAATCATCAGACAAAAAAAAACTTCACCTTCTTTTGAGTCAACTTAATTAATGGTGTAGCAATCGATGAGATACTCTTCACAAAACTCCTATAATACCTTGCTAAACCTAAGAAGCTCCAAATATCGTTGGAGTTATGGGTCTAGGCCGCTTCTTAACTAGGACAACTTTTTGTAGGTCCACCATGATCCCTTCACTAGAGACAATAAGACCAAGAAAGGTCATAATATTCAACCAGATATCATAATTCTAAAACTTATCATATGACTGCTGGTCCTTAAGAGTCTGTAGCACTACACAGAGGTGGTTGTGATAATCCTACTTACTCTTAGAATATTCTAAGATGTCATCACTAAACATATTGACCAACAAGTCCAGAAACAAAAAAATACCGATTCATAAGATCCATAAATGTCATCGGGGCATTAGTCAATCCAAAAAACATAACCAAAAGCCCATAATGGCCATACTGAGTGAAGAAAGTAATCTTAGGGATATTTTCCTCCATAATATTCAACTGATTATAACTCGATCGAAGATCAATCTTAAAAAAGTATTTAGCACACTAAAGCTGGTCAAACAGGTCATCAATCCTAGGAAGGGAATACTTATTCTTCAAAGTCACCTTATTCAACTATTAATAGTCTATACATTCAAAAGGAACCATCCTTTCTACACACAAAAAGCAAGAGAACACCCTATGGAGAAATATTAAAGAGAATATAACCCTTATCAAGAAGATCTTTCAATATAGTCGAAGCCATTCTATAAGGAATAAGATCAATCCCAAAGTTTATTTTCCCAACGGGTATCTGGAATAAGATCAATCCTAAAGTCTATTTTCCTATCAGGAGGATTTCCAGGGAGATCATCAGGAAATACTTTGGGAAACTCATTGAATATGGGATTCGATTGCAAAAGGGGAACCTTAGAACCAGATTTCTTAACCCGAATTAGATGATATAGGCATCCCTTAGTAATAAATTTTCAGGCTTTAAGATAAGAAATGAATCTTCCCTTAGGTGCCAAATATCTACTTTCCTACTTAATCATTGATTTATTCAAAAATTGGAAGCTGACACTTTGGGTTCTACAATCATGAGATGCATAGAACGAATAGAGCCAAACTATCCCCAGAATAACATCAAAGTCTAACATATCCAACTCTATCAGATACACTAATGTCTTCCTACCATAAATAGATACCACACAATCCAAATAGACCATTCTTGCCAAAATGGAGTAACCTACTGGGGTAGACACAAAAAAAAATTAGATAAGAAAGAGTAGACCCCACATCAAGTAAGTATTACACATCACAAGAGAAGAGTTGTAACTTAGCAGTGACAACATCAGGAGATACCTTAGATTCTTAAGGGGTGGCAAGAGCATACAAACGATGTCAACTAGTACCAGTATTAGAAGTAGCATCCTTTGGTGTAGAAGCTGAAGAAGTAGCAATCGAAACCTTATTAGCTCAAAAAACAGCCTTTGAAGGATAATCAAGCTGCATGTGACCAAGCTAGGAATAAGTAAGGAACTTATTCACCCTTATCACACACTTTATAATAGATCTAACCACAAAAACAAAAATAGGGATAAAGTGAGGTTGAATGAGCTCCGCCGGCCTGAAATTGGGGACCTTGTGTCCTAAATCCATTATCTGTATCTGGTTTCTACATCACGTAGGCATACAATATTCAGGGACGGTAAGTTGATTGAAGGCTAGCATGAAACTTAGAGAAGGGATAAAATAATGCCATAAAAATAACATGTTGAGATAGGGAACAAGGCTTAGCATGAACTTAAAACATTGTCCTAGGCTGTGTAGCTCAACTATGATAAAAAGGCACCGGCAGGCTATGTGGGCTTATCTCTTCCTGCTAAAAGGGCCCCCGTGCATGTAGCCATACAAACCAGAGATTAATCATATGTACATATGTACCATAGGGGACTCAAACCACCCGGTTATATATCAAGGGTGACATGAACACCCAAAACGTTTACAAGGAGGACTCAAACATCGGTCATAAGGAAATAGACTAAAACCCTCGGCTATTTAGACCCTTACGCCTCAAATATGGCTTCACATATTGGTACCTCGGGACGTCCACCTTCACAACCTAGATACATAACCCTCTTTAAGACTAGTTAAACTGGTTTTCACACATTACCATTAATTGAAAAATATCTCACCTTAAGGAATACATTATTGGCATTGTCATACCAACTACACTTGCAGTGTAGTATCATCATGTTTTTATAATTCCCTTAACTTAGGGAAAAAACCCCTTTGTTCATTAAATCAATATGGGGGAATTCCATGACCCATTTTACTGACTAAATCAAAATCATTACATTTTAATAACCTCTTTATATCATGCAATGGTTCTAAAAGTAGTTTAGTGTGCATCTACGCTCAAATTCTAAGCCAATTTCACAAAATTAGGTTAGTATTATACCAATTTAGTTATCTACGCTTATGAAATTGGGGAAACCATGACCTTCTAGTTCATTCACCATGCCCATATACCCCACATGTTCAAAACCATCAATTCAAACTATACATGATTCATAAAAGCCATGGGAAAAACAATCAATTCAATAATGCTCAATAACCCTCAACCACATAAAAATTTATCCATTTTATCTCATATGTGCAATAATAAACACATGATTTTGGTAAATTAAGAATTAGGAAATATTAATATGCCTGAACGTGTCACAATTATAGAGAAGAAACCATGAATTGACCCCTAGATGCTTAACCTTGAGAAACCCTAGCTTGTTCTTATCTTAGGGATTTGAGAGAGTAGAGAGAGTGTTTTGATTTGATAAAGGATAAAAATAATGCCCCAAAGGTATTTTATGGTACTAGGTCTTAAGTGGGGAGAGAGGAAAATAACAAAAATGCCCCCTCTTAAAAGTGTAAAAAAAAAGATGCCTAGCCGTCAAGGGTTACTTTAACACTTGTAACGTCTTGCTAATAGTTATTTCCATGACTCGTAGTCCGGGAAGTCTCTCAAGGTACCTCTAGTGGTGACCCTATGAGTCACACACTATGACTCACTAAGTGACCCTACAACTCGTAGGGTCATAGTCGTAGTTAAGAAAAAAACATTTGGGTAACACGTTGGTCACCCTATGATTGGTACCGTAGGACTTACATAGAGTCTTTATTACTCGTTGAGTCTAGTCATAATCAAGGCAGAAACAAAGGCAACCTTTTTTGGTCAGTCTACAGTCTGAGTCGTACAACTCGTAATATCGCGTTAGGACTTGTTAACAGAGTTATCATTTAAGCAGTGAGCTTAAATGTCAGAATTTTTCAAGGACCAAAATTTAGGGTGTTACATTTTTATTATAATAAAACTCAATCAAAGGCAAGAGGTCATACCAATTACCCTTGCAATCAAGTACGTATTTTCTCAACTTATCCTCTAAGGTCTAAATGGTCCTATCATGCTAACCATCTATCTACAGGTGAAAACCATACTAAGAAGAACTTAGGTAACAAGACCTTTCTGAAAGACCTTTTAAATAATGGAGGTAAACTGGTTACCTCGATCTGAAATAATGGTCAAGGAAACTCCATGTAACTTCACAAACTCCATGAGGTAGAGTCTAATATAATCCTCAGCTGAATCAGAAGTGTTATCTGGTAAGAAATAAGTTGACTTAATCATTCAATCTATAATAACCCAAATCAAATCATTCTAACAGCGAATACGAGGCAATCTAGTAAAAATAATCCAAGTTCACCATTTCCCATTTCAAAGTGGGGATACCTAATTCCTGAAGCATACTACTAGGTCTTTGGTATTCAACCTTAACCTGCAGGTAATTGAAGACTTTGCTACAAATTCCATAGTATCTCTCTTCATGCCATTACACCAGTAGACTTTCCTAAGTCGCAGTATATCTTAGTGGAACCTAGGTGAATAGAATACCAAAAATCATACGCTGCTTCCAATATTCTTTGCCTCATATCACCCATATTCAGAAAACATAATCTACCTTGATAGTGAAGAATGCCATCTCTTTTTAGGGAGAAAACTTCAACCTTATGATCCTGAACTACCTCATTCAACTAAATCAATGGGTCACTATCTTTCTTTCCCTTTACTTCGGCAAACAAAGAAGATTCTAAACCATTCTGAACCCATACATTAACTTCAACCGAATCAACCAACCAAACTCCCAACCTAGAAAACTGATGAACCTCTAAAAATAACTCTTTCTTCTTATCTTCATAATTATCAACACTTCATTTAGACAATCTACTAAGGGCATCGGCCATAACATTGGCCTTACCCAAATATATAGAACACTCATATCATAATCCTTTAACAACTCTAACTACCTTCTTTGATAAATATTTAGATCTTTGTAAGTAAACACATACTGAAGAATCTTGTGATTAGTGAACATATCAACATGGACCATATAAAGATAATGCCTCTAAATCTTAAAGGCAAAAACAATTGCTTCCAACTCTAGATCATGAGTTGGGTAGTTCTTCTTAGGAGGTTTGAGCAGTCTAGAGGAATGTACTATAACCTTGCCTTGATACATCAACACACAATGAATACCAACTCTAGAACCATCACAACATACGACAAAACTATCTGAACCCTCTGGTAGAGTCAAAACTGAAGCAGAAGTGAGTTGAGTCTTCAGCTCTTAAAAATTCTTCTCGCAAGAATTAGACCATTAAAACTTAACATTCTTATTAGTTAGTATGGGAATGGAAGAGGAAAGAGAAGAAAATCCCTAAAAAACTATCTATTGTAATCGGATAAACCCAAGAATCTCTAGATATCTGATGGAGAGATGGGTCTAGTCCAGTTCCTTAATGCTTCAATCTTTTGAGGATTAACTCGAATGCTTTCAACAAAAATAATGTGACCAAGGAAAGCTATTGATTTAAATTAGAATTCACACTTATTGAACCTAGTAAATAACTAATGTACGTTAAGTGTCTGCAAAACAATCCTTAAGTGGTTCGCATACTCACCCTCACTACGAGAGTAGACAAGAATGTCATCTATAAAATGTATAAGAACATGTCCAAGTACTACATGAACACTCTATTCATGAGGTCCATAAAAGATCTAGGATAATTCTTTAGTCCAAAGGACATAAATACTAGTTCAAAGTGACCATATCAAGTTTTGAAGGTTGTTTTCAGAATGCCTCAATTTCTAACTTTGAGTTGATGATAGTCGGAGTTGAGGTCTATTTTAGAAAAATAGTTTGCATCCTAAAGTTGGTCAAATAAGTCATCAATCCTAGGAATGGGATATTTATTATTGATTGTAACTTTGGTCAACTGATGGTAGTTGATGCACATTTTGAGAGAGCCATCTTTCTCGCGCACAAAAAGGGCTGAAGCACCCCAAAGAAAGATGATAGGACTGATGAAACCCTTATTTAGGAGGTCTTTCAATTGTTCTTAAAATTTATTAGGCTCGTTCGGATCCATTCTGTAAGGTGGAATAAAAATAGATGGGGTATTTTGAAGGAGACCTATTTCAAAGTCAATTTCCTGCTCTTGAGAAACACTTGAAAGATCTTCAGGAAACACTTCTAGAAATTCATTCACTACTGGAACTAATTCAAAACTCAGGATTTCGGAACTTGAGTCCTTGACTTGGATGAGATAATAAATGCACCCTTTAGATATTATTTTCCCCACCTTAAGAAATAGGACAAATCGACCTGTAGGCACTAAGGTACTACCCTTCCATTCTAAGAGTAGCTTATTCAGAAACTAAAACTATACTATTCTATTTCTACAGTCGACTGGGGCATAGCAGGAGTGGATTTAATCTATACTATGAATGATATCAAAATTGGTCATCTCTAATTCCATAAGTTCTACTGAGGTGACTTGGGACTAATGCTAAAATCTACTGCTATATAGGGAGTCGCAAAAGAACAATATAACAAGAAATGTACAATATAAACTGCTCAATAACAGGTAAACTGACATATGCATAAGTTCCAAAGTATCGGGTGTTTATAAGCTACCAGCTCTGACTAATATAACATATCATGATAATATTTAAGACTGATCATGGTAGGGAAAGTCATGAATAATACTCAATATTTCAATAACTGATCATAATATAGACACCTGCAATTATCAAACATATATAAACACAATTTTATCGAGGAAATATATTATCATGGTTCATAAACAAAAAAAATAGAGAGAGAGTTGATAAAACTAATACTTGACCTAGAACTTAATAAAAAGAGAGAGGGGTTTGTACTAGAAATTTTTTGAAGTTCTTGGGAATCAATTGATGGAAAGGACCCATTAATAAAATCCCACGTACTTGAAGGAATTGAGCTTGAAATTGAAGAACCCTATTGCCTTGGAGAGAAGAGAAAAATTGCCCCTTTTGGTTACTCTGGGTAGAACTAAGATATAACCATGAATTTAGGAATTTTGGGTCTTTTAAACTACCCTTTGGATATCTCAAAGGACGTGGGCTTGGCTTTTAATAGAGTGGGAAAAGACTTAAATGCCCTAGAGAAATCGTGTAGGAAATTCTGCTCCCAGTCGTTATGACTCACATCATGACTGGTCACGAGTCATGGTCTGAGTTTTAATCTGGAATCTTGAGGTCTTATGTCCTTTCTATTATGACTAAGACTCCCCTCATAATGACTCATCATGACTAATCATGAGATTTTAGGTAAAGTCGGAGTCTAAGACTGGGTTTTTGGCCATACACTATTGTGATAATGAGTCCCTCTTAATGACTCATTGTCACTGGTGATGAGTCATTGGGTGAGGTCATTATCACTAGGCTAAAACTGAGGCTACTTATTGTTTTAATGATAACTCCATGGAATGACTCATTGCGTATGGTAACGGGTCTTAACATGAGTCGTATCCAGTGGCAGCTAACTGACACTTAAGAAAAAAATTGCTTAACCTTTTCCCACAATATAGGATTTAGGTGAGACTTGTGGCGTTGGAAAACTAAATTAATAGCCTATCTTTTGAGGGGTCTAGATCTTGAAAACTTAGGGGATTACATAGGCCATTCAAGAATTAATCATTCAAATAGACTCTCCTGCAATGATAAAAATCATAAAGCAAGTCTGGAGTGTACCCTGGGAGATTTCGGAGATAGTAAAGGATATTAGGATGTAAGCTACAAGGAAAAAGGTCAATTTTTAACATATATTCAAACAAGGAACCATCTACCTTGCTATATAGATAACATTTACGAGGAAGCAGGTAACCATTTGATTTTTTGCTATTCCAAAGAACCACCAAAAATGGGAAAGAAGATACATAATATAAACAAAGCACAACCAACATTAAGATAAAGGACTAGAGAAATAAATCCACATCAAGCATGTTAACACACAAAAATTAGTCACACATAAGTAAGGAGAACAACAACAAAAATAGAAAATACATCATAGGTATTTACTGTATATTATGTCGTACACATATACATAAACGTTGCTTTACAAAATTGGCTAAACTATGTTAGTACAAAAATATATTCACAAAAAATTAATGTCACAACCTAACTTCTTAGATCATGATGGTGCCTACTATAACCCACTAACATGCAAGCCAATCCCGTGGTCCAAAACTGCTAGTAACAGAATACCAAAAGAAAAAAAGGAAGAATGCAGAATAAATGTAATAAAAGACATACATATAAAAGATAAACCCAAAATCTGATAAAACCAGTACAAGAACTTCTGGTATGTTAAGAATAAAGATGAAGTTCCAAGGGAATTGTACTGATACAACTGATTGCGTCAAAATAAAACCTCCTATTAGATTATAATACGGTCTCTATCAACATATAGTAACCCAACAGAGGTAGGGTCATGTAACGCCTCGAATCTGCTACCTGAAATGCTACACGGTGCTCATGACCCCGAACGACCACAAGCTAACTCATGACTGATATCTGAACCTATATACTGGATAATATACTATATAATATGAAAATATTAACTGAAAAGCCATAAGGTTCAAAACTGAGACATAATATCGGATAAAATATAACACTTGGGTTGGGTATGAAATACCTAAAAGTAACTGAAATAAACTATCTGCACAAACTGTAGTCTGAAAAGCCTATAAAACATGACTTTTTGACTAAGGAGTGGATGGGACATGTCCCCAACTAACTCCAACTAATAAATTAATTAATAAGATAATAAGGAAATGGTCATTTTCTCTAAATATGATGACTCACTGCTAACTCTAATAGCTGAGACTGGAATGCTACTGATGCTTTTGAGCTCGTGTCTCTGAACCTATGGTATAAGAAACCTTAGCGCAAATATATTAGTACTTTGAATGTACTGGTATACATGTAAGGTAGGATAAATACATGAGGTTCATATGTATGAACAATACTTACTAACTGACTAATATGAACGTGAGAATGCATCCATGAATACATAGTTACTATAACTGAGATCGTGATAACATGAATTTACTGATAACTAACATGACTGTAACTGAGTTCTAATGACTGATACAAATGATAACATGAGTGAATCTATATAACAGTCCTGAGTCTGATGGAACTAGTTGAGCTCCATACTGTATCTGACAGTACTAAATTCTGTAGAACTATTTGAGTTTTTTTTACTAATACTGATACTAAAAATATGGGAAGTAGTTATATAACCAACATGCCCCTAATACACCATTATGGCTGACTTGGGTCCAATTTGTAACCCCTATTGGAAGGGTGTCAATACTGCACCACTGGTAAGGACAAATTGTGAGTAACCCTCATATAACAGGTAACTCTAGTGAAAACGATAGGAACCCTCATATAACAGTTTAAGCCACCTCATATAACCTTATATAGTAGGCTATGATGTCTCAAACTATGCTAGCTACATAGTTATGGAATGCAAGGATTGCTTCTAAGAATCACACCCTTATATAATAGGTGAGTTCCCATCCTTGGGTTCACTCAGTGCTAATTTCTACTCACATCTAAATAGACACTGAACATGATTAACTAAACTGACTGGATTCTACTGAACATAGATTGACTAATATTATCTTGAGAACATAACATAGGCTCTAGGAACACAGCTAATTGTTGGGTACAAGTACCCCTAGGACTCGACGGAAAGAAACTGACAAAGCATGACTTTCTTGAATATATGATCAACATCACAATCCATAATTCATTTATTAAGGCATTTCATCAAACATGCAATATGTATAAACTTGTACATACATGAGGATTGCATAATTTCATACTAGTTGGGCACTTTTCCTTCGTATAGGCATTTAATAAAACATATGGAAAGGATAGTATATGTAGACAACATTATACAACAAAAAAATATCCTGATTCAACTCCAATTTTATCGTCCAAGGGTTTAATAATAGGTTCACGTGAATCTATACCTATATTAATCAATTTCACATAAAATTGATCACCCAACATGGATTAGAATTTAATTGGTCATTATCAACATGAACAAAAGCACACCCAACATGAAATTCATAAAGAAATCCATACGCTTGAACTTTGAAAGAGATTCTTAGGTTTCATGAATGAAAGGAGTCAATTAATGAACTCTATGCATACCTGGTAGTGAGTTTCTTAAAGTTCTTGAACTTGAAAAATTTGAATCTCTTAGTTCTTGAAGAAGATTTGGATTTCGTTGCTTAAGGATCCATCTTATGGAGAAAACCATAATTTTAATATAGTGGAGGAATAATGAAATTATGAGCCTTAGTCAGATATTACTAGGTATATAAATGGGTGATAAAAGACCAAAAAGAGCCCCTTCAAAAATAACTTACAAAAATAACTGAATGGAACCTGTGATGGCTCATGCAATGGTCCATCATTTTGACTATCGTAGGTGGACCAGGATAGGGAATAAGTGCCTAAGTAGCGACGGCTTGGGTGATGGTCTATCGCAAGTTCGACGCTCTATCAACTTGTCTGTCGCACCTTATCCAGAAGGTTGCTTCACTTCCTTCGCTGTGATGGTCAAGGCGACGGTCCATCACTAGGTCGATTATCCATTAACCTGGCCTTCACAACTTGGCGATTCTGGTAGCTCTGAGTGAAACGTCCATACTTTTTACTCTGATACCAGATTTGGAAGAAATTTGTATCGTTGGAAATGTTATTCAATTTTCCACATGATAAAAAGTGAAAATATTAAAAATTCCACGTGTACAAAAATGGATTCCTAACATTCTTGAGATAATTCCAAGCTAGAAAAAGTATGGGGTATTACAATATCTCCTCCTTTAGAACATTTATCCTCGAAGAAGACTGTAGATAGAGTAGAATATAAACTGACGTACATACTAAACATGAAAAATTGGAACATGACTGATAACTAAACATATCATACTAAACATGCATATCTAATGCATACGTAACTGATTCATGAATGCATGACTGAGTGTTCTGATGATCTAAATTTCTCACAATGAGAATACATGTCTGATGCATAATTATATAACTGAACTGATACATGAATGCATAACTGAATATGCAATGGTATATAATACCAAATTTGTAATGAAATCCTAAATATGAACTATGTACCAAGCTCGTAACTAAAGTTTGAACATGAAACTAAAAAGCTTAAGGAGAACTCCTACCTTGAGCTTGACCTGAGTTAGCGAAGAAAAGGTCAGGATACTTGGTTTGCATATATGCTTCTGCTTCACAAGTAGCTCCCTCAACAGACTGATTTTTCCAAAGAACTTTAACTAGAAGGACTTCTTTTTTGCTCATTTATGAGTCTGATAGTCTAGGATTATGACTGGAATCTCTTCATAATAGAGGCTGTTCTGAACATCTATGCTTTGAATAGGGACTACAACTGCTGGATCACCTATGCACTTTTTGAGCAAAGAGACATGGAAGATTGGATGAATTGAGGCTAGATCTAAAGGCAATTCAAACTCATAAGCTACCTTGCCAAAGCGACTGAGAATTTTGAAGGGATCGACATATCCGAGACTAAGCTTTCCCTTCTTGCTGAACCTCTTCACTCTCTTCATGGGAGAGATATTTAGATAGACATAGTCACCTATGTTGAACTGGAGATCCTTTCTACGCATATCTGCATAAGACTTTTATTGGCTCTAAGCATCTTGGAGTCTTTCTATGATCAACTGGACTTTCTCTAAGGCGTCAAATACTAACTCAGGCCCTATAACTGAGGCCTCACTAACTTCGAACCAACCAATTGGAGATCTGCGCCTCCTACAATAGAGAGCTTTGAATGAATCCATCCAAATACTTGAATAATAGCTATTGTTGTATGCAAAATCAATCAAAGGCAAGTGGTCATCCCAAATACCCTTTAAATCAATTGCACACGCCCTTAGCATATCTTTTAGGGTCTAAATGGTCCTTTTTTCTGAACTATCTTTATGAGGATGAGAGGTTGTACTGAGATAAACTTGGGTACCAAGAACTTTTTGGAACACTTCCAGAAATGAGAGGTAAACTGGGTACCTCTATCTGAGATAATAGATAATGGAACACATGTAATCTGACCAACTCCTTCATATATAGTTTGGCATAATCCTTGGATGAATAAGAGGTATGGACTGGAATAAAATGAGCTGATTTGGTCATTTTATCTATAATGACCTAAACTGAATCATGTTGGTGACGAGTATAAGGCAAACCCATCACGAAGTCCATATTCACTTCTTCCCACTTTCAAGTAGGAATATTGAACTCCTGTATAGACCCACTAGGCTTCTGATGCTCTATATTTACTTGATAATATATAGAGCACTTAGCCACAAACTCTACAACATCCCTCTTTATCCCACTCCACTAATTGATCTCCTGCAAGTCGTGGTACATATTTATGGCTCTTAGATGAATAGAGTAGCGTTCATCATGCCCTTCTGTAAGAATTTGCTACCTTAAGTCATATATATTTGGAACACAGAGATGACCCTAACAACGCAATACACTATCTCTCCATTGGGAGAAATCCTCTACTTTCTGATCCTTGATTGACTCTTTGAGCTTGATTAAACTGGGATCTCTATCTTGCTTTTCTTTCACCTCGAAAACTAGAGATGATTCTAAATTACTCTGACCCCATATATCAACCTCTTCTGTATCAACTAAGCAAACACCTAGTCTGGCAAGCTGATGGACTTCCTGAGCTAACTTCTTCTAACCGTCCTCAATATATGCATTACTACCCACAGACAGTCAACTGAGAACATCATCCACAATGTTGGACTTGCCCGAATGATAAATAACACTTATGTCATAATGTTTCAAGAGCTCTAACTACTTTCTTTGATGAAGATTGAGCTCTTTCTACGAAAAGACATATTGGAGACTCTTATGATCTCTGAACATATTTACATGAACACCTATAGATAATGCCTCTAAATTTTTAAGGCAAAAACTACGGCTGCTAACTCAAGATCATGAGTAGGATATTTTTCTCATGATGTTTAAGTTGTTTAGAGGCGTAAACTATGACCTTACCATGATGCATGCGGACACAACTCAAACCTAGTCTGGATGCATCACAATACACTACAAAACTATCTGAACCATCTGGAAAAGCTAGGACTGAAGCTAAGGTGAGTCGAGTTTTCAACTCCTGAAAACTCTTTTTACAAGGATCTGACCACTGAAACTTAACTTTTTTTTTGAGTTAATCTGGACATAGGGGATGCAGTAGATGAAAATACCTCAACAAACTACCTGTAATAGCCATCCAAACCCAATAAACTCCTAATATCTGATGGAGAGACAGGTTTTGGCGAGTTTCTTACCGCTTTGGTCTTTTAAGGATCTACTCTAATGCCATTACCTGAAACGATATGGCAAAGGAATGCTACTGACCTTAGATAAAATTTGCACTTGCTAAATTTGGTGAATAACTGATGATCTCTGAGAGTCTGAAGTACGATTCTGAAATGGTATACATAATCACACTCACTACAAGAATAGACCAAAATATCATCTATATAAACTATGATGAACATGTCTAAGTACTTATTGAACACATGGTTCATCAAGTCCATGAAATCTGTTGGGGCATTGGTTAGACCAAAGGACATAACCAGAAACTTGAAGTGACCATACCGAGTACGAAAGAAAGTTTTTGGAATGTCTCATTCTCTAATTTTGAGCTGATGATAGCCAGATCGGAGGTCTATCTTAGAGAAATAGCTGGCACCCTATTGTTGGTCAAAAAAATCATCGATTCTAGGAAGAGGATACTTTTTCTTGACCATAACTTTATTGAGATAAAGATAATCAATACACATTCTAAGAGAACTGTCTTTCTTTCGCACAAATAAAACTGGTGCACCCCACAGGGAACACTAGGCCTGATGAATCCATTATCTAAGATATCCTTCAACTATTATTTCAATTTTCTAAGTTCTGTTGGTGCCATTCTGTATGAAAGAATAGATATAGGTTGAGTATCTGGAAGAAGATCGATGACGAAGTCTATTTACCTTTTGGGAGAAATTCTATGAAGATCTTCAGGAAAGACATCTGAATATTCATTCACTACTGGGACTGATTCAAGACTGGGAGTTGTGAAACTAGTGTCCTTAACTTGAATAAGATGATAGACACATCACTTAGCTATTATTTTCCCTCTTGAAGGTAGGAAATAAGCTGACCTCTGAAAGCTGATACACTAACCTTCCACTCTAGGACAGGTTCATTCAGAAACTCGAAATTGACTATTTTATTTCTGCAGTCGACTGTGGCATAGCAGGAATGAAACCAATCTATACCGAGAATGATATCAAAATCAATTATCTCTAATTATACTAAGTCTACTGAAGTGACTTTCTGAAATATCATAACCGGCTAGTTCCTGTATACCCACCGGGCTATGATTGTTTTACTCACTTGAGTAGAGACTGAAAAGGGCTCTACTAGAATTTTGGGATTGACTCCAAAATCAACTGTTATATAGGGAGTAACAAAATACAAATAAGATCTTGGATCTAGGAAATCATAAACATGCACATGAAAGATCTGTAACATACCAGTAACCACATCAGGAGAATTTTCGTGATCTTATCGGGATTAAAGAGCATAAAGTCTATTTGGGCGTTGCTCACTAGTAGCATTGGAGGTGGCACCCTACTAGTTTGGGTGATCAGACTGAGTCGGGGAATGATTCTGCTGACCTTAAGGACTTGGATAAGGGCAGTCTCTAACTCTATGGCCTGGCATGCCACTCAAACAAATACCAATACTCACTCTACATATACCCTGATAGTGCTTGCCATATGTCTGGCAAAGAGGATAGGTGGGGGAACAACTAACACTTTCCTGAGACTTAGAGCCTGGCGATTTATCTTTGTTACCCTCCCTGAATTTAGGAGATAAAGTACTAGCTGAAGAAGGAGCTAGAACTGGTGACATAGGATGAAACTGAGAACGGTTTCCTTTTTTTAATTTGGGCTGAGCAAAGTTGAAACTACCTGTCCTTGCTCTTTTATTCTGTTTCTCCCTTATATTAATCATTTGATCTTTTATCTGCTGATCATGAGTCATAAGCCTGGCTAAAGTCATGTCACTATTTAACATCACAGATCTACACTCGTTGACCATACTATCATTCACCCCGGACACAAACTTACTCATCTTGGCCCTGCTATCTGTAACCACATGAGAGGAATATCTGGCTAATTAAGTAAACTTAAGAGAACACTCTTTCACCATCATGTTGCCCTGCCTGAGGTTGATGAATTCTAACACCTTATCTTCTCTCAGCTCTAGGGGAAGGAACCTCTCTAAGAATGCGGTGACAAACTTCTCCCACTCAATAGGCCCTGCACCATCTGGCCTTTCTGACTTCCACTGCTTGTACTATGTGTGAGCAACATCCTACAACAATATATAGCTAGCTCAGCACTCTGAATAGCTGACTCCCCAATTGCGTCAGTAACCTTTTGAACCTAATTGAAAAATTCTTGGGGGTCCTCATCTGACTTAGACCCAAGAAAGGATGGAGGATTCATTCGGGTGAAGTCCTGAATCCAGGCTGCAGCTGAATTCACCACTGAGTTGGCCGAAATGACAGTTGGTCATTTATTCTGAGAAGCAACTGACTGGGCAAGAGTTGTGAATGCAGCTCTAAATTATGCATAAGAAATATATTCGCCCAAAGGCACTTCGGCCTGAGGGGCTGGCTGATTTCTATTTCTTCTTTTTAGAGGCATGTTCTATAGAAGAAAGAGAGAATCAGATTAGACTGAGAGATTGACTTGAGATTATACTCACTTGAATGACATGAATAATACAAGAAGGGAAATTGTTCCTAAAACATCTTATAGCCTCCTCCACATAAATATGACGCTCAACATACCCATGTACAAGACTCTACTAGATGCGGCTTTTCAGACATCCTAGGACACTGCTGAACCTTAGGCTTTGATACAAAGTTTGTAATGCCCTGAATCTGATACCCAAAATGCTACACGGTGCTGATGACCCAGAAGGACCACAAGCTAACCTCTGACTGATATCTGTACTTGTATACTGCATAATATACTGTATAATATGGAAACATGAACTGAAAGGCCACAAGGTTCAAAACTGAGACATAATATCTGATAAAATATAACATCTGGGTGGGGTATGAAATACCAAAAACTAACTAAAATAAACTATCTACACATACTGTAGTCTGAAAAGACTCTAAAACATGATTGTCTGACTTAGGAGTGGATGGGACATGTCCCCAACTAACTCCAACTAATAAATTAGTTAATGAGATAAGAAAGAAATGGTCATGTACTCAAAAGATGAGGACTCACTGCTAACTCTGACTGCGGAGATTGGAATGCTACTGATGCTCTGGAGTTCGTGTCTCTGAACCTATAGTATAAGACACCATAGCGCAAATGCCTCAGTACTTTGAATTTACTTGTATACATGTCCGTCAACCTGTCTGTCGTACCTTATCCAGAAGGTTGCCTTACTTCCTTGGCTGTGACGGTCATGGCGACCGTCTATCGCTAGGTCGATGGTTCGTCAACCTGGCCGTCGCACCTGGGCGATTCTGGCAGCTCTGAGTAAACCGTCCATAACTTTTTACTCCGATACCAGATTTGGACAAAATTGGTATCGTTGGAAAGTTTCTAACATTCTTGAGACAATTCCAAGATAGGAAAAGTATAGGGTATTAAAGGTCGAATCCCAAGGGAACACATAGCTTTGCAGATCTCAGCAGTTGTAGTTCGCAGGCCGAACACGAAAAGTAAAGGTGTTTTATGTAGTAATATCAAGCAAGAAACTATATTACCTTCGGTTGTAATCAGCGTAGGTGAACCTTAGAATTTTGTTCCCCTGGCTTCTCAACTCTATAGGCTTATCATGCTTTGTTGAACCAACCCGATACTTTACATGCAGAATCGATAAGTTATGTACCTTCTACAGTCTTTTAGATGAGTAGAAGGATTTTACCCTTTACCCCTTTATTCTCAGGATGTCGCCTTACTAACCTTTATCTTGATCCCAGTTAGCTATTACCTTTTGAGTCTCCAATTATTAGATGAAACCTAAACATCTTAATAATATTGAACCTAAAAGCATGGATCTACAATTAAACTCCAATTTATTGTTGTCCTTATCTTTTTCTAGTAACTACTCCTCTTTTGGAGTAAGCAGAAATATCTAGGTGGGATCCTAATATGTACACCCATTAAGAAATCTACATAGCGAAGATAACAAAATACATGCATGGGCATCGGTTCAGAACACGAAAGCACTTCCTTTACATCATCAATCTACAAGGGTTTCCGCAGCCCTAGTTATGGGTTTTAGTCGCTCATGATTATGAAGAAATAAATAACATTCATATTCGAAAGCCTAGAAGAAAACACAATGCTAAGAAGTAATAAAACCCAAAACCGTAACTAAATTAATGAACCAAAGTCAATACAAGAAAATCACAAGATCAAAGATGGATATTGGAGTCAAATATGTTTGGGAATATCAAAAGTGCGTAACTCTGATGAAAAAGTACATAAAGGTTATTTATAGTACAAGAGGAAGCCCTAAAAACAAAGCCCAAACAAAAGAGGATAAAACTGGGTCAGTGGCCACATATGGTCTGTACTTACGGTCTGGTAGTAGGCTCAGGTAGTACCTGCGGCCTGACACTGGGCGTAGGTACAAACTGCAGCTACCGGGAGCAAAAATCCTATAAGTTTATCTCTTGGGATTTTGGACTTCTGGTACTTGCTCTACCTACAAGTGGCCCTAGGTCCTACTTACGGCCAGATGTTGACTTGGTAAGTGTCGAGAGTTATCTTTTTAGCTCTTCTTCGATTCCCAAACATGTTTTGTTCATGAACAAGATGAAAAATATTTCGAATATCCATAATTTCTCCAAAAATAGCCAGAAAAACCATTTTCTCCCTTTTCTATGAACTAATCATCCAAAATATAATTTCCTGCAAAATATACCCAAAAGGCATCATATCTAACAAAATAACCTCAGAAAGTTGCATATTTTCCTTGTTTTAAGCATCGAAAGTTCTATATTTCTACAGCACATCAACAACTCTTCTCCAAATAAAACATAAAGACTAGTCTAGTACATAAGAGGGAGGAGAGTAATATTCCAAATGTCAAGAGCTCACTCTACATCCCCGATCCATAGCTGCTCCGCACGATGTACACGTAAAGTATGATAACCAATACTATGATCTATAGGTCCCGAATGTTCAATCGATATCATAACACGACCTTGGGCCCAATAATGTGTCCAAAATAATTATAACATCTTAATCACGGCCTTAGGCCAACATCTAGATCCCCAATGCGGAACCTCAAAGGGATGAAGTACTCATATGGCTGATCCTCGAGATCTCCAAAATCCCCAACTCTTAATGGCATAATCTATTGGAGCCTGAGATGGCCCCAAACCCTTTAGATGATGCTAAAGATCTTCTATATCTATATCTAACTCTCTAGTCTGATGCTATGTTGAAGATTTGAAAGCACATATTGAAGTCTCGTCTGCATCTATCGACAATCTTGCATTGTCCATTTAGGACAGAATAGAGTCAGATACTATGCTTGAGGCTCACAACAATATGGACACATGACATGAAGTCAAGAAATGAATTTCCTAAGAATTGCCTATCAAAGATAGGTTACAGATGTCTCTGCACTGATCTGCAGGACTCTACTTAACATTTAACTCCTATACTAACACACCAATGAACTTGGACCTGATACCAATTTCAAGGCCCAATTACTTAGACCATGATGCTGCCTATGATAAACCACCAGTAGGCAAGTCAACATCGTGGAACTTCTAGTAATGCACTACTAAAAGTAAATAGGGAAGATTGTGGAATACTTTTAATAAAATGCTAACATATATAAGATAAACCAAAAGCCTTATGAAATCAGTAAAAGACCATCTATTATGTTATGATTACAAATGAAGTTCCAAGGAAATTACACTGATACAACTCATCTTTGAATACAACATAGAGACTAGTCTAGTACATAAGAGGAAGAAAAGTAATACTCCCAACGTTAGGAGCTCACCCTATGTCTCTGAACTATAGCTGCTCTGCACGATGCACACATCAACTCCGATAACCCATACAATGATCTGTAGGTTGCAAAAGTGTAGTATGAGTACCAAACATATGGTACGCAATAGGGAACTGCTTACTAAGCTTCAAAGATAATGCGGATATATATTATATATAAACAAAAATAGAGTCTAAGCCCAGATATTCAGCAACCACATAATAAAGCCAATGAAATAATTAGGATAAACTATCCTATTTATATCCAAGAAACTAATATA
>NW_025829801.1:882542-905776 GCF_002878395.1 Capsicum annuum | reverse complement strand
ACTATACTATATATCACCGACCAATATATGAATAAAGAGCAAAAGAAGGATATATAACAGTATAGAAGGCCAAGAAATGAATAAACAATCTGAATAAATGAAGGATAAAAGGGATATACGATAATACCATAGCTACATATAGTTAGATCTACATGCATATATATGTAAATATATATACAAGGAAAACTCAAAGTACAACCTGAATCATCAGACTAACATTTTAAGACCTCATAATCATAGAAGGAACTAATGTTAGCATACTCAGGGTTTCTAATCCATACACCTAACCATGAGGTAGTCACACATAATAATATAATCTTCAAATAAAAGAGCCAAAATCGTACTTCAAAACTCGATACCGAATCCTTAACCAATCTGTCACAAACTAGCCATAGCAATGATCTTAATAATAATAATAACAATAGCAACGACAATGTGAGTAACTGGCTAGTCCAGATAAACAATACCTAACTGACCCTTTCACAAGCCCCCACCGCCCTAAGCTCAAGAAGTTCAATCAACATACAATACACCATAAGTCATACTCATTATACATACCTATCCAACCCCCATAAGGCTAAAAGATATTGATGTATATTGGTAATAGGTAATGCACATACAGGGATGAATGCAACAAAATCCATAATACCACAATCGATCCAATTATCATAATATATATTCGGACTTGAACCAGTAAGTATAATCAATATCATAATCATTGTCAACCATCATCCTCATAAACCTCCTTTGGAATTGAACCGAGTATACATCCTAACCATCTTTCAAAATCAAACCAGGTATATATAATCAACATCATATTCATTATTCGACCTTGTCGGGTATATAAGTATATCATCATAATCATCCTCCGGTCTTGCCGGGTATATAAGCATATCATCAATACATATATATAACATAAATACTATAATCTATCATTGGGTTTACCCGAAATTCATATCATCAATACACCATCCTCCTCCGTCTCATACCCAAAAAATGTGTGTAAATATATAATAGGTGCAAAGACTTAAGGCGTGGCTGAAAAGAGTGTAAATTCATAAATCCATTGCCCGTGGTAAATTTGGGACTAAAAATTTATAAAAGTGTAGAAAGGGTCAGAATCTGTCATGATCAGAGTAATTAGCAGATCTAATCATAAACCAAAATCTATATCAGTCAAATCTTTAAAACATCATTTTCTATTTCATATAGGTTATTCATTAAGACAGACAATTATTGTTATGAAGAAATCCATTTTTAAGGCAAAAAGTGGGATTTAATCCCTATTTAGGAAAAGTAGTAATAAAATCATATTTTTGTTAGAATCGTATTAGGTACCGTTTTAATGATTATGCATATACCGACTCTATGCATGCCATCACCAATATTCAAATAATGGAATCATAAGATTGAATATATTTATAAACTACAACCACATCCTTTACAAGGATAAACACTTCCAGGATGTCCAAATAATATCAAAATACGGCCTTGGGCCCAATAATGTGTCCAAAATAATTATAATATCATAATCATGACCTTAGGCCCATATACCTATTTGGGACTCATATCAATAATTATATTCGTAAGCCATCTCGTATCTATAAGCCATAGCATCTCTAAGAGACATATCATATCTATAAGCCTTATCATATCTATAAGTCATATCATATCTATAGTTTATACATCATATCTATGAGGCATATCACACCTATAAGGCATCTCATATTTATAGGCCATATAATTGCTACAAGCCAATAACCATAATCTGGAAAAACCATCATCATTACCCAAGTCATGCAGTAACCTTATACTATAAGCTCAATAGTCTCAACTATGTCTTATATACGTAAATAAGTCCACAAGGGCTAATATAAGTCTTGGCCTAAGATGAACTGGAGAAATCCACTTTTAATCCTTAAATTCAATATTTAAGTAATTTCTACCCCGAACTAGGTTAAAGTATCTAGATTGACTTCTAGATGGTACATAAGTCATAATTAACTCTAAGATAAGAATTTCACCTAGGACATGAGCAATTAAGTCAACTTCATCTAAATTTTGGTTTCAAGGTTGCTAAATAGTCCACATAAGGATATTCATACTAATCATACTTCCAACACTTAAGATACATCCCAAATTTAGCATAATAGCATAATCATTCTATGTATTAGCTCAATCTATGTAGGAGTCAATAGGATCCTAAAAGTGTAATAAGCACTTTACCATACGGGTCAAATTACTCATTTAATCCCCCAAACCTCAATTACCAAGACTAAGTTGCGCTGTTCCACCCTTAATTAATCTTTAACATTCACATCCACATGTAATATATAACACACATCATCTTGTTAAGAAGAGTAGACAGAAGACTACCTCGAAGTAGAATCGCAAAACCCTTGAATCATTCATCGAATGTCTATTTTCACTCCATAATCTCAAAATATTGCTAGGCCATCAATTGTAATCTACACATCATTAGGTGTCAAATTATACCCATATTTTTATATAACGAGTCAGGTCAAATTTAAGGTCAAGAACGAGACTGCGTGGCCCACTAACAAAATCTAAAAATTAGAATAAGACTGCATGGCCCGCTAACAAAATTCAAAAATTAAATCCGTTATGTGGTCCCTCAAAATATAAGAAATGTGTGCTAAAAAGTTTAACACAAATAAAACACAAATTTGGTCTAAAATCAACCATTGAAGTTTAGGATTTCAAAACCCTAATTTCAAAGAATTTATCAAGAAATTGAAGGAATATTACCATGAATTCGACGGGAAATCATGGAATAATTGATAACCAAGCTCCCTAAATTATCTACAAGCTTCAATCCCACTTAATCTAACTCTTTAGGGTTTATGCTCTTAAGAAATGGGTGGAGAATGGCTAATTTTGCAACCTAAGGGGTCTATGTATACCCATATCAAGTACTCGAGAGTTGCTATTGCAACTCGACCTCCACAATTGTACTATCTTGTGGTTGCACATGGTAATCACGATCACGATAGCAACATATGGGTCTGATTAGACTAGTCATGACTGCGACATATATACCGCGATCATGGTATCTTGGTAACTACCAAGGGTATCGCATTTGTGACCCTTGGAAATGGGATAACGATGCACCAGATAGAACAACGGCTTGGAAAATATCCTAGACTCTGCCATGCCCTCGGGATATGGAATCCCTTATACGTTAACAAACTATATAACTACACCAACTTTGATGTTCTAAACTCAACAAAAAAATTAGTTTTTTTATCCGAGATCATTTCAATCAAATGTGGATCCCACACCTAATTTTCAAATTCTTAACTTTTTGATCAATAGGTCGAAATGAGCTTGGGCATCTCAAGACCTAAACCAAGGGTCCGCCTAGCCTAAAATTGATATTTTAGAGCTGTTAGCACTGTCGAAATTCTCATCCTAGGTCATTTACTAGGATTTTTGGTTCGAGACCAAATACTAAATAACAAAAGCACCAAAATAAGAAATATGCGTAAAATCCAAATAAATTGTACGATCACCAAACCGATAGTTTTGAAAAGTCATAGATGACTAGTAGCTACTGTTGGAAGGCTCAAACTACCGAAAACAAATGCTAATCAAGAAAGTGACCTGAAGGATCATTACAGTTAAAGAGCCCGACATCAGATGGGAGAGCTGCTGACTCTGGATGATTGCCTCCTTTAAGTCTACACAACATGTAGAAACCATAAACACTAGTAGTCAATAATGTACAACAAACTAGAAATGATAAAATATCGATCATGATAACATACATCTCACCTTGGTATAATAAAAATACTTGTATGATAAGGAGAAACAGATGCAATATAGGATTAATATCTCGAATAACCCACTATAGAACGTAGCAAAAATGAAGGTTCTGACAAACACCAAAAGAAAGCATCTTAAAATTATTGAAAAATTTAAAAAGATAGTCTGAGATGAAAAAGAAAAAACATGGTAGACGTTTACTTATAATAGTGAGATCCGAGTCATTTTTTGTGGAATGGATCCAACAAAGATCATATGTGAACTTAATTTTTTTGTTTTGTTTTTCTTGTTTTTAGGCTCATGATCAAAGATTTTTTTCTTATTTGATTAGTAAAAAGGCTTAACAATACATTTTACCACATTTATTCAATCACATAATAATGTATTGCAGTAAGATTGTTTAATGCCATACATAATTGTAATCCTAAGAATAAATACAATTTCAATTTATCAAATTCCACAAAATTGAAAGAAAAAATTCAAAATTATCATTCTCTTGAATTTAAGGGCGGATCTATTAAGGCTCGTGGGGGTGCTTCACCACCCATAAACCTTAACAAAAAGTCTCTATATATAAGTATATGGTTACACAGAATTTGTATAAATAAAACACATGCCACCCGTGGTACCCAAGAGGTACTTGGTGCTAGTGGAAAATTGTCAATAATCCACCCAAGGGGTGCAGATTCAAATGCCGCTGACACTTATCTTTTTTTCAATTATGCTCTTTTCATTTGTTTTTTTACAGACAACTTGTTAAGTTTGCTACATAAATTTAATTATTTTCTTTTCATTTGTTTCTAGTTGTTTATTTTTTAACTTATATTAATTCATTTATTTTTGAATAATTTATTTTATTAATCATTGAATTGTCTTTTTTTAATAATTAATTTGTATTTGTTTAATATAAAATTAAAAGATAAGTAAGTTTTTTTTTCTCTCCCATTAAATTTTTTTAAAAAATTATTCAGATAAAAATAGTTGTTCACAAAATTGAGGCCAAATATTACGAAAAGTCATAATTTTTTGCTTTTTAAAGAAACATAAATACGTAAAAGCTGAAGCAGTCAAAACCTTTTCTAAGGAGTTCAAAATACCAAAAGAAGTCAAATTATGAACAAGTCGAAAGGATTTAATATCTATTATATATACATAAGAGTAATTTTATTCATATATAAATAGTATAGTGTTTTGCCAAAGGGGGACCCTTGACCATAAGCTGGTTTGCGTTCAGGATATGGAGTCGTCGATTGATATAATTGATGAGTTTAGTTGGCACAAAAAATAAAAGACCCCAAAAAATCCTAAGCTTAATCCTGTCCTTTAGGCTTGTTGAGGGGTCCCAAACTTAGAATATCTTAGCTAAGTACTCAGACTTAGTGTCATTTTAATCTACGAAGGTTGGAAGTCTTATTTTGTAATCTTTAAGTCCATTCAATGTTGATGTTTAGGTTGATTCATGATCAGGAATGTTCGTAGGTATTTCAGGACAAGTTTTGAATTTTTCAGACTTCATTTGAAGTTCCTTTGGAATCCCAAAATAGTGAATCAATGTGATCTTGGCACATCGCATCGACTATCGTGTTGATTACTATTTTCCCCAGCAACCAGTGTCCAATTACAATGAATCAATGCAAATATGGAACTATGCATTGGTTATTGCATTGATGGCATCGACGCGTCGCGTCGATCTGCGCGTCGGTAACCTAGTTTTCATTCATTGAAAGACTATATTCTTAGGGGTATTTAGGTATTTTTCCCTCAACCCGCAACCCTCAAAACACAAAATTAAACTCCCTATAGAGAAAATATAGTTATTCTTTCTCAAATTTGCTCAAGAATAAAATCCTAGAAGATCCAATTTCAAATCAAGAACTCTAGATTCAACCATAAGCTTTTAGAAATTCTTCAACAAAGATATATGAAGTGTTCATCCAAGGGTTCCTTCCACCCTTGGAGTCTAAGAATCTCTTTTGAACTTCAAGTAATTGATTTTACGATTTTCATAGTTGGAATTAAAGTGTATCCATGATTGCTATTTAGTTGGAATTAAAGTGTATCAATGATTGCTATTTGTATTAAGTTCCTAATTGACGATTATATATATATATATATATATATCATGTAAAATTGATCGTTATGTTTGTAGATTAATGTGAATCCATGATAAACCCTTGACTTGAGAAATTAGAGATGAATTATGATTCTCACTTGTTGTTCAATACTATGTGCATACACTATGCTCACCAAGTGCTTGATAAATTGTCCATGTGAACTATTAAGAGAATGAAATCATGTCAAGTTAGCTTATGTGCAAGTTATATCATGCAAATGTTTGTCAAAATGCTCTAATGAATGAATGATGATCAACTTCATAGTTTACATATTTCATGTTATTCCATGGCTCTTAATTTGTGCTATCGAGTCCTGGGGGTACTTGTACCCGATAATTTTGCTGATTACCTAGAGCCATGGTCAGTCATAGAACAGTATCGATCATGACACGACCAGTAGTCCTCTCAGTCAGTTATAGAACTTAGAAAAACTCTGTAGAATCCTTATTAATCCAGTCTGATTAATCCAGCTCATACCTGAGTAAACTCAGTAAACTAATAAAATTCAGTGGTATTTCGTCAGTCAATAGAACTCAATGAACTCAGTTTAGTTCAGCTAAACAATAATCTCAGCAACTGTTCAGTTCAGCCTAGTACAGACTAGAAATCATTTTAGTGTCTATTAAGTTAGGAGTAGGATTTAGCATTGAGTTAACCCAGGGATGGGGGCATTCTTATTAGTAGAGGGTTTGAACCTTATCAACAATCCCTGCATTATAGAACTATATAGTCAGTGTAGGTTGAGCTATCTTCCTGCCAGACATTATAAGGGTTGATACTTCTAATTCAAGTTATCCTGCCTACGACAGTTGATGAAAGAGCTTTCTATTCGAGAGGGCAAATTCTCGTTTGTCCTTACCTATGGTATGGTATTGACACCCTTCCAACTAGGGTTATAGGTTAGACCCCAAACCAGTTAGAGAAGGGGTATGTTGGTTAAATGATTACCTCCCCCAAACTCAATTCCAATCTTAGTATCATAATAGAACTTAGTTTATTTCTACCAATTCAGGACTATCAGACATAGTTACTCAGCTCAGTACAAAACTCAGAATGGTTCAACAGTACTCAGAACTATTGGATACAGTCATTGAGATAATTAGTAATATAGTATTTGCAAACTTAGATATTAGTTATCAGTATCCAAATTTAGTACTCAGTATTAACATGATCTTAATTACAGTTTATGTATTATGCATGTACTCTTACTCAGTCATACTCATGTTATTCAGTTAATATTGTGCATTCATATGAATCTATGTATTTTAGCCTACCTCACTGAGCATACCAATACATTTAAAGTACTGACACATGCTTTTCTTTGTGCTATGATGTCTTATATCATAGGTTCAGACGCACGGCCTCCAGAGCATCCTTAGCAGTTCAGATTCTCAGCTTTCAAAGTAGTGTGAGTCCTCATAGTTCGAGGACATACTTATTATTTATAGTACTTCTGTTTTATTTTAGTAGATAGACTTAGTTGGGGGCTTGTCCCACCAACTCCCCCGTTCAGATAGTTAGAGGCTTTTTTGTACTAGAGTATTTTGAGACAGTTATTTAGTTTTTTAATACTTACATTCAGTTTTGGTATTTTAAAACTAGATTCAGATTTATTTACTGATTTGAACCTTATGGCATATGTTTTCACCTATTTCCACAATCATTACAGTATTTACTACACAGTTATTATAACAGGTACTAGTCATAGGTTAGCTTGTGATCCTTCAGTATTATGAGTACCTGTAGTGTCCAGGGTACAGACTCGGGGCATTACAAACTTGGTATCAAAGCCTAAGGTTCAATAGTGTCCTAGGAAGTCTGAAAGACGCATATAGTAGAGTCTTATGTATGGGTGTGTTGCGCGCCACACTTATGTAAGAAGGTTACGAGATGGTTTAGGAAAAGTTTTCCTTCTTTCAATATTCAAGTCGTGTGAGCGATCATGAGCTCTATTTACACTCTCTTTCTATTCCTAGTTTTTCTTTTATTTATAGAATATGCCTTAAAAGAAGACTTAGTCAAGAGGAATGGGAGATCAATCAGCCCCTCAGCCCATCCATCCAGATCCTTTGGGCAAACATGTCTCCCATGAAGAGTTCAGAGCGGCCTTCACTACCCTAGCTCATTCTTTGGTAGCCCAGAATGAACGTCCAGCTGCAGTTTTGGCCAACCTAGTGGCCAATACTGCTACTTCTAGGATTCAGGACTTCACCCGAATGAACCACCTATTATTTACCTGGTCTAAGTCAGATAAGGACCCTCAAGAATTTCTTGATCAGGTGCAGAAGGTTTTTGATATCATGGGGGTGACTTCTATTGAGAGTTATGAGTTAGTCACATATTAGTTACAGGATGCGACTCACTCATAGTTCAAATAGTGGAAGCCTGAGAGGGCCACAGATGCAAGGTCTATAGAATGGGAGGAGTTTACAGTTGCTTTTCTGGTTAGGTTCTTCCCGCTAGAGTCGAGGAAAGCGAAGGTTTGGGAGTTTATAAACCTGAAGCAGGGAAATATAATAGTGCAGGAGTATTCTCTCAAATTTACTTAGTCAGACAGATATGCCCCATATATTATAGCAGATAACAGAGCAAAAATGAGTAAATTCTTGTTAGGAGTGTTTAGCAGCGTGGTCAAGGAGTGTAGGACTGTAATTCTTATTAAAAAGATGGACATAGCCAGGCTCATGGTCCATGCTTAGCTGATAAAGGAGGCCAAGAATAAAGAGAAGGAGAGAGAGAATAAGAAGGCGAGAATAAGTAGTTTCAATTTTGCTCAGCCTAAGTCAGAGGGTGGGAATCGTTCTCTGTTCTGCACCAAAACCTCAATTCTTGCTTCTTTCTCAGCCAATTATCCAGTGCCAAAATTCAGAGATGGAAATCGAGATAGGGCATCAGGCCCTAAACCCAGGGTAGTATTAGTAGTGCCCGAACTAATACCCTTTGCCAGAAGTGCAGCAGAAACCACCAGGGTATTTGTAGAGCTGGCAGTGAAGTGTGTTTTGAATATAAAAAGCAAGGCCACAGAGTCATAAAGTGTCCTCAGGTGGTTTTACAGAGTCAGCATAACCCCCCAGCTCAGTTCGATCGCCCGAATTAGCAGGATACCTCTTCCAGTGCCACCAGTGGGTAGTGCCCAAATAAACTCTATGCTCTTCAGTCCTAATAGGATCAGGAAGGTTTTTTTGATATGGTTACTGGTATGTTACAAGTTTTCAATTTGCATGTTTACGCTTTGCTAGATCCAGGAGTTTTGTCTTTTGTTATTTCATATATAGAAGTTGATTTCAGAGTTAGTCTCAAAATTCTAGCAAAGCCCTTCTCATTTATACCCTAGTGGGTAAATTTATCATAGCTCAATGGGTATATAAGAACTGTCCGGTTATGATATCTCAAAAATTTATTTCAGCTGATTTAGTCAAATTAGAGATGACTGATTTCAATGTCATTCTTGGCATGGATTGGCTTTATTCCTTCTATGCCTCAGTCGACTGCAAAAACAAAATTGCCCAGTTTTTTTTTTGAATGAACCCATCCTAGACTGAAAGGGTAGTACTTCAGCACTTAGGGGTTAACTTATTTCTTACCTTCGGGCTAGAAAGATGATATCTAAGGGATGTGTCTACTATATCATTCGAGTCTTGGACTCTAGTTTAGAAACCCTACTCTTGAATTAGTATCAGTAGTATGTGAATTCCCAAGTGTTTCCTAAAGATCTTCCTGAAGTTTCTCCTGAAAGGGAAATTGATTTTGAAATTGATCTTCTCCTAAACTCAGCCCATGTCTATTCTACCATATAGGATGGCTCCATTAGAACTCAGAGAATTAAAGGAATAGCTAAAAGATCTTTTAGATAGGGGATTCATTAGACCCAGTATGTCACCGTGAGGCGCACCAGTTTTATTCGTGAATAAGAAATATAGTTCTCTCAGAATGTCCATAGATTACCGCCAGTTAAATAAAGTTACGGTCAAGAACACGTATCCACTCTCTAGAATTGATGACTTGTTTGACCAAATTCAGGGTGCCAGTTATTTTTCTAAGATAAACCTCAGATCAGGATATCATCGGCACAGAGTCAAGGAAAGTGATATCCCAAAAATAGCTTTCCAAACTCAGTATGGTCACTTCAAATTTTTAGTCATGTCCTTTGGTCTTACCAATGGACCAGCAGCCTTCATGGACTTGATGAACCATGTTTTCAAGCAATACTTGGACATGTTCATCATAGTCTTCATAGATGATATTCTTGTTTACTCCTGTAGTGAACACGATCATGCAGAACACGTCAGAATATTATTCCAGACTTTTAGAATCCATCAGTTATTCGCTAAATTTAGTAAGTGAAAATTTTGGGTAAGGTCAATAGCATTCTTTGTCCATATAATTTCCAGTGATGGTAGTAGAGTTGATCCCTAAAAGATAGAAGAAGTGAGAAACTAGCCTAGAACTATCTCTCTGTCAGATATAAAGAGTTTCTTGGGTTTGGCTAGCTATTATTGATAATTTGTTGAGGGATTTTTGTCTATTGCATCCCCTATGTCCAGATTCACTCAGAAGAAAGGCAAGTTCCAGTGGTCAGATTTTTATGAGAAGAGTTTTTAGGAGTTGAAGACTCGACTTACTACAACTCCAGTGTTGACCCTACCATATGTTTCCGATGGTTTTGTTGTGTACTATGATGCTTCCAAAGTTGAATTGGATTGTATTTTGATGCATAGAGGTAAGGTCTTAGCCTATGCCTCTAGACAACTTAAGACCTATGAGAAGAAATATCCTACCCATGATCTTGAGTTAGTAGCAGTAGTTTTTGCCTTAAAGATTTGGAGGCATTACTTGTATAGTGTGCACGTTGATGTGTTCACTAATCATAAGATCCTGCAGTATGATTGGAATTTTTGAAAGACTGACATGAGTATTATGAATCATCTGGGAAAGGCCAATGTAGTGGCTAACTCTCTTAGTACAAATTGTATGGGTGGTATTGCCCATGTTGACAACAGTAAGAAGAAGTTAGCCCAGGAAGTTCATCAGCTTTCCCGACTAGGTGTTCACTTAGTCGATTCAGTAGAAATTAGTGTGTGGGTGTAGAGTAGCTCAGAATCATCCCTAGTTTTTGAAGTGAAAGAAAAGTAGAATAGAGATCCCAGTCTAGTCCAGTTGAAGGAATCAGTCAAAAATCATATGGTAGAGGTTTTATACCAAGGGGGAGATGATGTTTTCATTATCAGGGTCGTCTATGTATGCCAGGTATAGATTACTTTAGGTAATGAATTCTTGTAGAGGCGCATGGTGCGTGTTACTCTATTCATCTAGGGGTGACGAAGATGTACCTTGATTTGCGAGAAATCTATTGGTGGAGTGGAATGAAAAAAGACATTGCAGAGTTTATGGCTAAGTGCTCAACATGTTAGTAGGTTAAGATTGAGCATCAGAAGCCTAGTGGGTCCATGCAAGATTTTAGTATTCCCACCTATAAATGGGAATAAGTTAACATGGACTTTGTGACGGGCTTGCCTCATTCCCGTTGTTAGCATGATTGAGTTTGGGTCATTATAGACATGATGACCAAATTAGATCATTTCCTTCAAGTTCATACCTCTTATTTATCCGAGGATTACACCAAACTCTATATCATGGAGTTGGTCATATTGTACGGTGTTCCATTGTCCATTATCTCAGTTAGAGGTATTTAGTTCACCTCTCATTTATGGAAAGCATTCCAAAAGGGTCTTGGTACCTGAGTTTATCTCAGTACAGCCTTTCATCCTTTGACAGATTGTCAAGCAAAAAAGACCATTCAAACCTTAGAGGATATGTTTCAAGCATGTTCGATAGACATTAAAGGTAGTTGGGATGACCACTTGCCTTTGATTGAGTTCGCATATAACAACAGCTATCACTTCAGTATTCAGATAGCTCCATCTGAGGCGCATTATATGAGGAAGTATAGATCTCCCATTGGTTGGTTTAAAGTGGGTGAAGCCGTAATGGTAGGGCCTAGCATAGAGTTTGATACCTTATAGAAGGTCCAGTTGATCAGGTAAAGGCTTAAGACAGCTCAGATTTTGTAGAAATTGTACGAAGATGTGTGCAGAAAGGATCTCAAGTTTGATATTGGTGACTAAGTGTACTTGAAGATCTCTCCTATGAAAGGAGTGAAGAGTTTTGGCAATAAAGGGAACTCAGTCCCCAATATGTCGGTCCTTACCAAATTCTCAGTCATTTCAGAAAGGTAACTTACGAGCTTTAGTTACCTTCAGATTTATCTTCAGTTCATCTAGTGTTTTAAGTCTCCTTGCTAAACAAATGCATAGGTGACCCATCAGTCGTAGTTCCTGTTGAGGGCATAGTTATTCAGAACATCCTCTCTCATGAAGAGATCCTAGTCAAAATTATTGACTATCAGAGTCGCAGACCGAGGAACAAAGAAGTTCCTCCAGTCAAAGTTCTTTGGTGGAATCATTTCGTTGAGGGAGCTACTTGGGAAGCAGAAGCAGACATGCAAACCAAGTATCCTCATCTATTCTCTGCTAATCTAGACTCAGCTCAAGGTAATAGTTTCCTTAAGCTTAATTAGTTTCATGTTCTAATTTCAGTTACAAACTTGGTATCAGTTACCATTGTATGTTCAATTATACATTAATGAGCCAAATTAGTCATGTATCCATGCATCAGATATACATGTTCAGTATATAGATTTAGTTTATCAGTAATCCCAGTCATGAGTTCATGAATCATGTTTATCTATATCCATCCATCAGATATGCATATTCAATATGATAATTCAGAATACCAGTAGAGAAAAGGTATCATTTCCACCCCATACTATACAAGAAAAGTAAAAGCCACATCTAAACTATATAAATGACCTATTACACACGTTAACTATATAAAAATAATATTATTACCTCTTCGCGACCCCCATTCTACGGCGCATATGTTACACTTATTTTAGGCATGTTAAGCCTATTAAATAATAAAAGTCAAAAAGTCGAATCAATACCTAAACTATATAAGTGACCTATTACACACCTTAACTATAAAAAAGTGACACTTTTTACACCCTAGATCTGACGTGGAAAATAAATAATTATTTAAATAAAAAATATTGTGTTTAAATTAAAAATTAGTGCAAAAAAAATAAAAAAAATAAAATACTCCTCCCCCAACATCCATCTCCCCACCCCTCCCCCAAACAATAATCTTCTTCATCACCCCAGCCCATATCATTATCTTCTTCATCACCCCCACCCCAAAACTCCAACCCCAACCCCAAATCATCTCGATCTTTATCACCCCCACCCCAACCAATACAGTTTCTTCATCACCCCACCTCCAAATTCCAACCCTATCCCCAAATAACACAATTCATCCTTTACCTTCATCGAATCAATATCAATTTCACAATGAACAAAATCAAATTGTATTTGATGTTTAAACGGACAAAATCAAATTTTATAAAAAAATATATAAAATTTTATAGCAAGGATGTTTTTTGGTGACTTCTCATCGGAAAAGTCGGATTAATTGTCGACTTTCTCCTCTCTATTTGTTAATTATTAATTTATCCAAAAATAGAGCTTGCTACCATATTAGTTTTTTTTTTAAATTATAGCTAAAAAACAAATAGAAAAAGTATGAAAATGTGTTGGCCATTACCATTAAAAACATAGACGCTAACAGTTGAGTGGCCATTTTGAAACAATAATGGCCATTATAGCTGAATTTTTTTTAATAAAAGATGATGGGTTATGGATGAAGAACAATGTCAGAAGAAATTAATTGTTATGGTAATTTTATTGGTGGGATAAAGTTTATAGTGATAAATATGGTGTAATGGAGGTAATGGAGGTTTTTGACATTAATAACAATGGAGGTTTTAGACATTGAAGAAGAAGGGAAAAAATTAAACTAAAAAGAATAAAAAAAAATTATGAAAATAATAAATTTATTATTTTTTTGGATTATGCTGACGTGGTATTGACGTGGCAGCGCGTGTAAAACACCACATCATATGCAAGTGGTGTAATGCCTAACAGGGTGTAAAAAGTATCACTTTTTTATAGTTAAGGTTTGTAATAGGTCATTTATATAGTTTAGGTATGGATTCGACTTTTCCACTATAGTTTGGGGTGAAAATGATGCCTTTTCCCAATACCAGTAATATCAGTCATATAGTCATGTTCCAAATGTTCATGTCCAGTAAGTAAGTCAGTTTCTCAGTATTCTCAATCTCAGCAGTCTTATTCGAGGAAGAATGTTCCCAAAGGGGAGATAATGTAAGACCCCGCAAATTCTTAAGCTTAATTCAGTCCTTCAGGTTTATCAAGGGGTCCCAGACTTAGAATATTTTAGCTAAGTACTCAGACTTAGTGTCATTTTAACCTAAGAAGATTGGCAGTCTTATTTTGTGACCTTTACGTCCATTAAATATTGATGTTTAGGTTGATTCATGATCAGGAATATTCGTAGGTGTTTCCGGATAAGTTTTGGATTTTTCGGACTTCATTTGAAGCTTCTTTGGAATCCCAAAATAGTGAATCAGTGTGATATTGGTGCACCGCATCCACTATCGCGTTGATTACTATTTTCCCCAGTTATCAGCGTCCAGTTCTAGTGAATTGATGCGAACATGGTGCAACACGTTGGCTATCGCATCGATGCCATCGACGTGCTGCATCGACCTACACGTCGGTAACCCAATTTTCAGTCATTAAAATACTCCATTCTTGGGGGTATTTAGGTATTTTTCCCTCGACATTGAACCCCCAAAACACCAAAATAAAATCCCTATAGAGCAAATATAGTTATTCTTTCTCAAATTTCCTCAAGAACAAAACCCTAGAAGATCCAGTTTCAAATCAGGAACTCAAGATTCAACCATAAGCTTTCAAAAATTCTCCAACAAAGGTATGTAAAGTTTTCATCCAAGGGTTCCTTCTGCCCTTGGAGTCCAAGAATCTCTTTTGAACTTCAAGTAATTGATTTTGTGATTCCATAGTTGGAATTAAAGTGTATCAATGATTGCTATTTGGATTAAGTTCCTAATTCAGGATTATATATATATATATATATATATATATCATGTAAAATTGATCGTTATATGTGTAGATTTATGTGGATCCATAATAAACCCTTGACTTATGAAATTAGAGATGAATTATGATGCTCACTTGTTGTTCAATACTATGTGCATACACTATACTCATCAAGTGCTTGATAAATTGTCCATGTGAACTATTAAGAGAATAAAATCATGTCAAGTTAGCTTATGTGCAAGTTAGATCATACAAGTGTTTTTCAAAAGGCTCTAATGAATGAATGATGATCAAGTTCATAGTTTACATGTTTCATATTATGCCATGTCTCTTAATTTATTATACTGAGTCCTGGGGGTACTTGTACCCGATAATTTAGCAGATTACCTAGATCCATGGTCAGTCATAGAATAGTATCAGTCCCGACACGATCAGTAGTCCTCTCAGTTAGTTATAAAACTCAGAAAACTTAGCAGACTCCATATTAGTCCAGTCTAATTCAGTATCCAGTTCAGGCATCAGTAAACTCAATTAGCTAACAAAATTCATTAGTATTCCATTAGTCAATGGAACTCAGTAAATTCAGTTCAGTTCATCTAAACAGTAATCTCAGTAACCGTTTAGTCCAAACTAGTACAGACTAAAAATTAGTTCAGTGTTTCTTCAGTTAGGAGTACGATGCAGCACCGAGTTCACCCGGGATGGGTGCATTTATGTCAACAAAGGGTTTGACCTTTTGCAGCAATCCCTGCATTACGGAACTATGTAGCCAGCGTAGGCTGAGGTATCTTCCTGCCAGACATTATGAAGGTTGATACTTCTCATCCTAGTTATCCTGCTAGTGAGGGTTGGCGAAAGAGCTTCCTGTTAGAGAGGCTTAATTTTTACAACTTGTCCTTACCCGTGGAACGGTATTGATACCCTTCCAAGTAGGGTTATAGGTTGGACCATAAATCAGTTAGAGAAGGGGAATATCGGTTAGATGATTACCTCCCACAGTCTCAGTTCCATTCTCAATCTTAGAATAGAACTCAGTTAAGTTCTACCAATTCAGGACTATTAGAGATAGTCACTCAGCTTAGTATAGTGCTCAATATGGTTCCACAGTACTCAGAACTATTAGATATAGTCATTAAGATAATCAGTAATACAGTATTCACAATATCAGATATCAGTTATCAGTATCCAGATTCAATACTTAGTATTAGCACGATCTCAGTTACAGTCTATGTATTATGCATGTACTCTTACTCAGTCATACCCATGTTATTCAGTTATTTTTGTGCATGCATACGAACCCATGTATTTCAGCCTACCTTACTGAGCATACCAGTACATACAAAGTACTACCGTATGCTTTTCTTTGAGCTATGATGTATTATATCATAGGTTCAGATGCACGGGCTCCAGAGCACCCTTAGCAGTTCAGATTCTCAGCTTTCAGAGTAGTGTGAGTCCTCATAGAACTGGGGACATATTTATTATATTCAATACTTTAGTTTTATTTCAGCAGTTGGAGTTAGTTGGGGGCTTGTCCCATCAACTCCACAGTTCAGACAGTTAGAGGATTTTTCGGACCAGAGTATTTTTAAACAGTTGTTCATTTTTTCAGTACTTACATTCTGTTTTGATTTTTTGATGTCGTATTCAGATTTATTTATAGATTTGAGCCTTATGGCATATGTTTCCGCCTATTTCCATAATTATTAGAGTATTTATTATAAAATTATTACAGCAGGTACCAGTCATGTGTTAGTTTGTGGTCTTTCGGGATTATAAATATCGTGTAGCGTCCAGGGTACAGACTCAGGGCGTTACACAAAGACTCTGAATTTTGAATCTACCTCTGCTTAAATAAAAAATTTTTTTTTTATATTTAAGATCTTCCATCTCAATATTTATGATATCTCAAACATACTTTATTCAATATATAAAGAAATAATAAATTATTTTTACATTAAAGATTTTGACTGACATGTGGTAGAATATGATCGTAAATTTATTTTTTTTCCAAATTAAAGTAAATCATTTAGGAAGCGTACCTCACTTAATTTTCATAACATAAAATTAAAAATTTTCATAACACGAAATTAAAAATCATACCAACACCTTCTAAGTTGATTAGAGCTTCTTGCTGATAATGTATTGTAAAATATAAGCAATATATGAAATAATATAAAGTAAAATGGAGATAAGAGATATTTGAGAGACTGCTTTTCTTAGTTCTTTCTTGTTATAGTGTGCCATTCACAAAGGTGATGAACACTCTTTTCAACAACAAGTGATGAACACTCTTTTCAACAACGACAACAACATTCCCAGTATATTTCCATCAAGTGAGGTCTGAAGAGGGTAAAGTATACACAATCTATCCCACTACCTCAGATGAAGTAGAGAGACTATTTTTGATAGGCCCCCAGTTCAGGACAAATAAAAATATTAAAAACAACACATAAAAGCATGCAACAACAAGGTAATACTTTAATAACAGACAACAAGGATAATAACAAAAACAAGACTCGCACAAGGTAATATTACTAAATATCTATTCATAAAATATAGGTATCACAATACACCACTGACGTCTTCCTAATCCGCTTCCTACACACTAACCCTCTACCCTAATCCTTATCCTTCACACCTTTCTATCAAGGTTCATGTCCTCTGTAAGATGTAATCACTCCATGTTATGTCTAATCACCTCCCTTCAATACTTCTTAGGCCTACCTCTACCCTGTCTAAAATCATTCATAGCCATCATCTCACACCTCCTTACTAAACCATCCATGCCCCTCCTCATCACATACCCGAACCATCATAATTTCACTTTTTGTATCTTATCCTCCACTGATTCACTCTCATCTTCTCTCGAATAATCTCATTTCTGACCTTATCCCTCTTGGTAAGTCCACATATCCATCGCAATATTCTCATATAGCCCTCTTCAACTTCTGCATATGGGAATTCTTAACTGGCCAACACTTTGCTCCATACAACATAGCCAATCAAACTACCACTCCGTAGAACTTACCTTTGAGTTTGGTAGGCACTTTTTTGTCACACAAGACTCTCAAAGTGAGCCTCTATTTCAACCACCCTACACCAATACGGCGTGTACATCCTCATCAATCTCCCCATTTTATTGAATCATAGACCCAAGGTGATCGGGGAGAGGGGGATGCTTTTCTGTATCATTAATATGTGAGGGGGGAGTGGGAGGTCGTTGCATCATTAATTTGTGAGGGAGGGAGGGTTGCTGCAGCAATCTTGGAGAGGTGGTACTTGTAGAAGATGATGTAGGGGGTCATTTATTTATTAATTTTTTATTTAAAATTAAAGTTAATTATTTAAAAATTGATTTTTTAAATAATAGTAATTTATTTTAAATTATTATTTTAAAAAAGAACGACACATGCCTTTTTTTAATTGATCGTATGTCATGTTAGCAAACATGTGTATTACACACACTTTATAAAATTAACTGATTGTAAAAAATTGTCAAACTGACAGTTAATTGCTGATTTAGGTGTTTAAGATTAACAACGTCTACTTGAGATACCTAAATGAAAGATAGTGTCAAGTTAAGGGGTCTGTCAATGATTTGACCTTTAATATATTTATCAAATCTACAGCAATGGAACTTCCAGCTGTAGATCTGCCCCCGCTCAACAGTATTATCTTGCCAAATACTCACCCCTGCTCAACACTATGCTCTGCCAAATTGCCTATCTCAACTCTTTCCTACAAGCCCCCATTAAGCCAGATCTTGAATTGTCGAAAAATGCACTACCTTTGCTTTTCTCTAAATACTTGTCCTTTTTTGGTTCCTTTAAAAAATAGGGAAAATTCTAAATATACCTCCTTAGATTATAAATTGTAAGTCATAGAAAGACTTCTTAGATTGCAATTAATAACAAAACAATCTAATCACTATATACAAGATAATTTTCACTAAAAAAATATTTATTTTTTCTGATAAACTTATATTTTAGATTTTAACTTGATATGTTTAAAATCATAAAATTTAAATATTTTTTGATGAATTAATATATGTTTTAAACCACAAGATTCAACTTTTTTTTTTCTTAAATTTCGTAGAAATGAAGAAGAAAAAAAATGAGAAGAAATGTTTTCTAGAGTATCCGAATACATTTGAAAGTACCAATACCAATTGTTAGGGGGTGCGGATAACTTGTGTGGTAAAATAGATCTTATATGAATGCAATGGATCTATTTTTATTTGTGCGTGAGTATTTCTTAACTTCTCTAAGTATTTTTATTTTTATTTTTATTTTGAGTTTATTTATGTTAGTTTTATCGATATTCATATCTTGGGGGGTGATTAAATGGTAGTTGATTAAATGCTTTGCTATAATATTCTTTAGCTTTTTCTCTTAGTTTTTGTAAGTCTTCTATATTATTTTTAAGATATTACAAATATTCTATATCTTTTGTTTTAAAATATTCAATTAAATTTATTTTTATAAGGTTTTATGTTAATCTTATTTCTTCCATTTCTTGTCTCCAATATTTTAGATATTCATATTTTATCATTTTATTCTTCTAAAGTAAATGTATAATAATCTATTCTATTTGTACTACATTTAATATCTTGTTTGAGGTTATTAATTAATACTACTAACTATTTTTTCTTGTTCTCTTCTTAATGAATTCTTTAAACTATCTAAACTTTTATCTTTGCTTTTTTCTAAATTTTTTAAGGTTTCGTCTATCCATTTTAATTTTTCTATTAGATTTTCCATTATTTCTCTAATTTGTTTTCTATAATTAATTTCTTTATGTAGGTCATCTTGGTTTTCTCTAATTTTCTAAATATATTCTGACATTTTTAGTCTATATAATATCCATCTGAATCTAAATAATATTGATGTTCATAATATATGCATAAGTTTTCTATATATTTTAATAATTCTTCCTCTTCAAAATCTTGTAATTTTTCACATATTATTTTCTTTATGTCTATAATTTCTATATCACTAAGTATATATAACATAATTATTTTAATATCATCTGTCATTTCGGCTTGATTAAATACTTTTTCATAATATTTACTAGTTGTTTGTTTTAGTCTAAATAATTCTTGCATATTTTCATTAAGAAATTCTATATATTTTATATCTTTAGTTTCCATATATTTGTCTAAATTTATTTTCATTTGTTTTTCTACTAGTTGTATGTTTCTCATATCTTTTTTTCAAAATTCTAGATATACGTAATTTATCATAGTTGGTGTGTACGTAAGTATTTGTAAGAGTAGCTAGGTAGGTATGGTATGTAATTTACTCTAGTCATATAATATTTACCAAATATTTTTTCTAATATGATTTTTTTTATATCTGTTATTTCTATATTCTTAAGCACATACAAAATAAGCATTTTAAATTTATCTACCATTTCGTCAGATAAATAATGATTCATTTTTCATAAAATGCTATTATCAAAATATTCCTTCCAATCTTATACATAACAAAATATGATCATTTTAGATTACTATATACTAGATTATTCTTAAATAACATGTTTGTCAGTCACTATTAGCATGGTAATTCAGATAATTTTCTCTTAAACCACGCCTCTACTCTGGTTACTCCCCTATCATGGCTTTCTTGCCTCACCGGTTTCACCTTTAGGATGACATAGTTCTTAGGGATATTTCTCCCTTTTCACTTTGCTAACAAACTTCTTAACATGCTATTTTTTGGAATAATTCTACTATAATGCAACTAACATGAACTTATTTTATCATATTATGATTGTTAGGAATTTATGAATTTAGCTAGTCATAATAGTAAATGAATATACCTGTTCTGGTAGGTTTGATAATTCTAAGTTTTGTTCCTCCATAGATTTTTCCATTGAAATATATACTTGTTTTTTAATAAATAAGAAAAATATTTGTTGTAGACAAGAGAGAGTTTTTGCTTCAATGCATGAAGGCTTACTTTTCTTTCTGCCTTCAATGCCTTTTATTTATAATCAGAAACTTTACAAAATTTTTCGTTCCTCATTTTACACGTTTCTAAAACTTTACAAAAAGTCTTCAAAAATTATCTACCTAACCTAATTTGTTATACTTTACAAAAGTCTTCTAAAAAGAAAAAAATAATTAAATCCTAGACCAATAATAGTCAAAAACCTATACAATTCTGATAATTTATGTAAAGAAAATTGTGAAAGTTTGTTACATGTCGCTTTCATAATTTAATAGCTTGTCTTTTATCTCCGTTATTGTTTCCGCTGATATTTTCTTCTTGTCGTATTTGTTATTTTTTTATCTTCTTTCCAGTTGGCATGCTTATCTTTTTGATTTTTTATTTTATTCTAGCCGAACTTCTGGGATAATTTATCTTCTCCATTACATCTCAAACATTGATGATCTGGATATTTGTGTCCAATTATCTTGCAATATCTTGTCAATAATCCTTCTGAAATAAATCCTCTCTTAATTGCTCTTGCAGTAGATTGTTTTTCAAGGCTAAGTAATGTCACTATCCGTTGTCTAACATCTTCCATATCTGCTTGTCGTACTTCTTTTAAATTTGAATAAATCATCTGATGGTCTCTTGAATAATAGCTCCATATTTAGTTTCCATTGGTATAATTGTTTGCTAGTTCTTGAATAATTGTAGCTAGTCCAATAAGTCATCCGTTTTCATAAAAATTAGGTATGTCGATTCTGGGTATCTCTGGCTGCTGTACAATATCTTCTAGTATAATCATATTTCTGGTTAATCCTATTTTTACAACTTGTATAACTGGTTTTATCTCGTTGTATAATATATCTGCTGGCGCAGTATAACATTTCATATAAAATAGATTTCCTTTGGTTACTCTTTTATAGGTGTTGAATATTTTTTATAATTCTTCTATAGCGTATAGTTCTTCTCCATCTTGGGTGTATATGGTATTTAATAATTCATAATCAAAACACGTTTTTATTAAGCTTGGGTTGGTTTTGGGTAGTGCATTAGCTTGTTGTGACCTTGTAATCTTGGGTTATATAGTTTCTGTTGGGTTCTTTGATATCTGTTGCTCTGGGGTTAAGGTTTAGAAAAGTTTGTATCCGGTTGATATTTTCTATGTATTTTTGGGCTGTATAGTTATAAACTTTTTTATCTTGGTTCAGACTATCTTGATATGTGGTAATTTGTGGGGGTATATTCTAGAGGTCTTTTTGTATTTTTGGTGTAAATGGTTTTTCAAATGTCTTATTTAAGTTTATATTCTGGTATCTTTGTCCAATAACTCCTTTGCTTGTACCTGCAATTGTAGATTATTAAATGTTATGGGTTTTACAGAGTGTCCCAACGTCTCCTTCTAGCTCTGGAATTTTAATGTCTTCCAATAGATATAGCTCTGCATACTTCTGAGTTAGCTAATTTGTAGATATATACTTCAGTTTATGTTCATTAGTCTTTAGCTTTTCTATTTCATTACCCATATTGTACACTTTCATTGAAAGCGTAGTTAGGGTTTTGAATATCTTTTCTAAAGCATCATCTTCTATTATATCAGTCTGTATAGCTTTGTCTTGATATGTAATCTGCAATAACATTTCTGTTAGTACTAATTACTTCAATTGTAAATGTAAAATGTAATATATTCACTACTAGTCTCTGAATCTCTTTTATTGTAACTGAATTTCGTATTTTCTTTGTTAGCCACCAACGTACCTGTGTATTATCTGTTCGTACAATAAACTTGTTATATACAATATATGGCTCAAATGCTAATAAACATTTATATAATGAACATAATTCTTTTCTATTTATTTCCCATTTTATTTTGGTTTCATTAAACGTTCCTGAATAATATCTACAATAATATTCTATTTTTTTTTAATTTTCATACCTATATTTAAGTACTCCTCCATAACTACATTCACTAGTATCTGCTTCTACTATATATATAAATTTTCTATTTTCGTCTGGGAATTGTAATTTTGATAATTCTTTACAAAGTGTTTTTATTTTCTGGACTTGTTTTTTATCTTCTTCGTTATAATTATATTCTACATCCTTTTTAAATTTTTTCTGTACAGGCTTTAGATTTTTTGCTAATTTTGGTATATATTCCCTTACTTGGTTTACTGATCCCAAAAATGATTGTAGTTTTTTTTTTGTATCTAATTCTTCTTTCGAATTTATTATTTTTTGTACTATGTTGTTGCATTTTTACTCCACTTTTATCTATTTGTATTCCTAAAAATTCTATCTGGTTTTTCATAATTTATGTGACAAGAAAGCTAAAATTATGAAAACCCAGATAGAATTTT
>NW_025829801.1:880468-882442 GCF_002878395.1 Capsicum annuum | reverse complement strand
ATTTTTTGTACTATGTTGTTGCATTTTTACTCCACTTTTATCTATTTATATTCCTAAAAATTCTATCTGGGTTTTCATAATTTTAGCTTTCTTGTCACATAAATTATGAAAAACCAGATAGAATTTTTAGGAATACAAATAGATAAAAGTGGAGCAAAAATGCAACAACATATATTAGAACAATCTCTAACTTTGTTCTGATTGCCACCGAGTGCTGCTCGATAAACTACTTCCTACCTCTGCACAACTAACTCTACCTCCTAATTTATGTACTGAGAACCTTATTCCATTCACTGATTAGCAGCTTATGCTAATAACTCCTCAACCTGTCAATTAACAATGTCCTAAACTTCTTTAGGAGGAGGGGTAGGCAGCTGGAGTGCATCATTATGAACCTCTTTAGGAATATCATCTCTTTTAGGGTTCTGTCATTCTTTTTTATGTTTGTATGATACTCTCTGGATTCATATTCTGTGGGAGTATGGCATTTCCTGTACTCCGTGTGCTAGGAATACATCAACATATACCGAACTAAGAATAAAAATAAAAAGAGCCACAAACTGCAACAACTTCAATTCAAAACTCAACACTATATTCCTCGAAAATGGTGCCAAGATTTGATCGCGCCCAAGATACACCTTTAATCTAAAGATTAGGCAGTTGCTTTCAAATATATTAACAAAGTAAAGGCTGGGGTTGGATCAAAAGGGAATATGTGGAACTGTGGCTCTTAACGTCTATAGTCAACAGGAAGACTGGAAAGTAAATGGGGTGTTTAAAGTGACTATATTTGACAAGTAGCAAATATTAACTAAGGTTATAATTCAGTCATAGAAAAACACTAGGGTGGTTTACCCCCTGGCTTTTAATTCAGTAAGCTTCTCGTACTCAATCCAACTATATAACTTTAGTGCATGTAGAGTCTGGTAAGATAGGTATCACCAACCTCTTCTCAGCACCATTTGGTAAATTTTACTCATTTCTTCTCAGTCTCAGAGTGTTGCATTACTAACCCTTACCATGGACCCCAGTTACAACTATTTCCTCTCAATTTCAAGTTGATTAAATTTGAATTAACTAGCTTAAGAAGATAGTGTAAGTAAGCTTAGTTAGATAATTAACCCCAAATCACCATTGTGATTTACTTTTTCCAATTTCCACCTTTCTCTCAAGTTCGTAGTGGATACATGATAGATCCTAATATGTGCACCCATTTAGAAATCAATCAAATCAAAGAAAACCCCAATATATGCAACAACAATACTTTAGAAGGATTGAACAGTTCCCCTACTTTGTTATGTAGCTACAGTTTCCACAACCCTTTCTAAGGGAGATTAGCCGCTCATGCTTGTGTAACGATTAAATGAATTTATGTTTGAAGCCATTCAACAATCACACAATAATCTACAAATGAGAAACCCAGTACTTTAACTTAATTAACAACCAAAGTCAATACAGAAATATTCCAGGATGAAAGATAGATCTCAGAATCAAGTATATGTTTGTGAGTATAAAGAGCGCATAACCTTTACTAAAAAAACACATAAAAGGTATTTATAGTACATAATGAAAACCTAAAAATGAAAGCCAGACATAAAATGACAAAAGGGTCAGTAGCCACTTACCTACATCTACATGCGTTCTGGCAATATGTGTATGTACCACATGCATTCCATATGCATACCCAGCTAAGTGCTAGAAAAATATCTTGCACTGTTTTCTCTCGGGACTTTGAACTTCTAGCACTTACCTTGCCCACATGTGGCTCATATGTAGACATAGGTAAGTGCCAAAACTCCTTCTTCAACTTTTTCACTCTGAGGATCTTCTATTCTGGTACTTATCTTAGTCACATACGAACCACATGTGCTATATGTGGTCAATATGTGGAAATAGGTAAGTTCCAGGACTTTCTATTCTTGCAACCAAGCTTTCAAACTTCAAGTTTCAGCACATTCTTTGGTCATGTACATC
>NW_025829801.1:861064-877468 GCF_002878395.1 Capsicum annuum | reverse complement strand
CTTAAATAACATGTTTGTCAGTCACTATTAGCATGGTAATTCAGATACTTTTCTCTTAAACAGCGCCTCTACTCTGGTTACTCCCCTATCATGGCTTTCTTGCCTCACCGGTTTCACCTTTAGGATGACATAGTTCTTAGGGATATTTCTCCCTTTTCACTTTGCTAACAAACTTCTTAACATGCTATTTTTGGAATAATTCTACTATAAAGCAACTAACATGAACTTATTTTATCATATTATGATTGTTAGGAATTTATGAATTTAGCTATTCATAATAGTAAATGAATATACCTGTTCTAGTAGGTTTGATAATTCTAAGTTTTGTTCCTCCATAGATTTTTCCATTGAAATATATACTTGTTTTTTAATAAACAAGAAAAATATTTGTTGTAGACAAGAGAGTTGCATGAAGGCTTACTTTTCTTTCTGCCTTCGATGCCTTTTATTTATAATATGAAACTTTACAAAATTTTTCGTTCCTCATTTTACACGTTTCTAAAACTTTACAAAAAGTCTTCAAAAATTATCTACCTAACCTAATTTGTTATACTTTACAAAAGTCTTCTAAAAAGAAAAAAACTAATTAAATCCTAGACTAATAATAGTCAAAAACCTATACAATTCTGATAATTTATGTAAAGAAAATTGTGAAAGTTTGTTACATGTCGCTTTCACAATTTAATAGCTTGTCTTTTATCTCCGTTATTATTTCTGCTGATATTTTCTTCTTGTTGTATTTGCTGCTTTTTTATCTTCTTTCCAGTTGGCATGCTTATCTTTTTGATTTTTTATTTTATTCTAGCCGAACTTCTGGGATAATTTATCTTCTCCATTACATCTCAAACATTGATGATCTGGATATTTGTGTCCAATTATCTTGCAATATCTTGTCAATAATCCTTCTGAAATAAATCCTCTCTTAATTGCTCTTGCAGTAGATTGTTTTTCAAGGCTAAGTAATGTCACTATCCGTTGTCTAACATCTTCCATATCTGCTTGTCGTACTTCTTTTAAATTTGAATAAATCATCTGATGGTCTCTTGAATAATAGCTCCATATTTAGTTTCCATTGGTATAATTGTTTGCTAGTTCTTGAATAATTGTAGCTAGTCCAATAAGTCATCCGTTTTCATAAAAATTAGGTATGTCGATTCTGGGTATCTCTGGCTGCTGTACAATATCTTCTAGTATAATCATATTTCTGGTTAATCCTATTTTTACAACTTGTATAACTGGTTTTATCTCATTGTATAATATATCTGCTGGAGCAGTATAACATTTCATATAAAATAGATTTCCTTTGGTTACTCTTTTATAGGTGTTGAATATTTTTTATAATTCTTCTATAGCGTATAGTTCTTCTCCATCTTGGGTGTATATGGTATTTAATAATTCATAATCAAAACACGTTTTTATTAAGCTTGGGTTGGTTTTGGGTAGTGCATTAGCTTGTTGTGACCTTGTAATCTTGGGTTATATAGTTTCTGTTGGGTTCTTTGATATCTGTTGCTCTGGGGTTAAGGTTTAGAAAAGTTTGTATCCGGTTGATATTTTCTATGTATTTTTGGGCTGTATAGTTATAAACTTTTTTATCTTGGTTCAGACTATCTTGATATGTGGTAATTTGTGGGGGTATATTCTAGAGGTCTTTTTGTATTTTTGGTGTAAATGGTTTTTCAAATGTCTTATTTAAGTTTATATTCTGGTATCTTTGTCCAATAACTCCTTTGCTTGTACCTGCAATTGTAGATTATTAAATGTTATGGGTTTTACAGAGTGTCCCAACGTCTCCTTCTAGCTCTGGAATTTTAATGTCTTCCAATAGATATAGCTCTGCATACTTCTGAGTTAGCTAATTTGTAGATATATACTTCAGTTTATGTTCATTAGTCTTTAGCTTTTCTATTTCATTACCCATATTGTACACTTTCATTGAAAGCGTAGTTAGGGTTTTGAATATCTTTTCTAAAGCATCATCTTCTATTATATCAGTCTGTATAGCTTTGTCTTGATATGTAATCTGCAATAACATTTCTGTTAGTACTAATTACTTCAATTGTAAATGTAAAATGTAATATATTCACTACTAGTCTCTGAATCTCTTTTATTGTAACTGAATTTCGTATTTTCTTTGTTAGCCACCAACGTACCTGTGTATTATCTGTTCGTACAATAAACTTGTTATATACAATATATGGCTCAAATGCTAATAAACATTTATATAATGAACATAATTCTTTTCTATTTATTTCCCATTTTATTTTGGTTTCATTAAACGTTCCTGAATAATATCTACAATAATATTCTATTTTTTTTTAATTTTCATACCTATATTTAAGTACTCCTCCATAACTACATTCACTAGTATCTGCTTCTACTATATATATAAATTTTCTATTTTCGTCTGGGAATTGTAATTTTGATAATTCTTTACAAAGTGTTTTTATTTTCTGGACTTGTTTTTTATCTTCTTCGTTATAATTATATTCTACATCCTTTTTAAATTTTTTCTGTACAGGCTTTAGATTTTTTGCTAATTTTGGTATATATTCCCTTACTTGGTTTACTGATCCCAAAAATGATTGTAGTTTTTTTTTTGTATCTAATTCTTCTTTCGAATTTATTATTTTTTGTACTATGTTGTTGCATTTTTACTCCACTTTTATCTATTTATATTCCTAAAAATTCTATCTGGGTTTTCATAATTTTAGCTTTCTTGTCACATAAATTATGAAAAACCAGATAGAATTTTTAGGAATACAAATAGATAAAAGTGGAGCAAAAATGCAACAACATATATTAGAACAATCTCTAACTTTGTTCTGATTGCCACCGAGTGCTGCTCGATAAACTACTTCCTACCTCTGCACAACTAACTCTACCTCCTAATTTATGTACTGAGAACCTTATTCCATTCACTGATTAGCAGCTTATGCTAATAACTCCTCAACCTGTCAATTAACAATGTCCTAAACTTCTTTAGGAGGAGGGGTAGGCAGCTGGAGTGCATCATTATGAACCTCTTTAGGAATATCATCTCTTTTAGGGTTCTGTCATTCTTTTTTATGTTTGTATGATACTCTCTGGATTCATATTCTGTGGGAGTATGGCATTTCCTGTACTCCGTGTGCTAGGAATACATCAACATATACCGAACTAAGAATAAAAATAAAAAGAGCCACAAACTGCAACAACTTCAATTCAAAACTCAACACTATATTCCTCGAAAATGGTGCCAAGATTTGATCGCGCCCAAGATACACCTTTAATCTAAAGATTAGGCAGTTGCTTTCAAATATATTAACAAAGTAAAGGCTGGGGTTGGATCAAAAGGGAATATGTGGAACTGTGGCTCTTAACGTCTATAGTCAACAGGAAGACTGGAAAGTAAATGGGGTGTTTAAAGTGACTATATTTGACAAGTAGCAAATATTAACTAAGGTTATAATTCAGTCATAGAAAAACACTAGGGTGGTTTACCCCCTGGCTTTTAATTCAGTAAGCTTCTCGTACTCAATCCAACTATATAACTTTAGTGCATGTAGAGTCTGGTAAGATAGGTATCACCAACCTCTTCTCAGCACCATTTGGTAAATTTTACTCATTTCTTCTCAGTCTCAGAGTGTTGCATTACTAACCCTTACCATGGACCCCAGTTACAACTATTTCCTCTCAATTTCAAGTTGATTAAATTTGAATTAACTAGCTTAAGAAGATAGTGTAAGTAAGCTTAGTTAGATAATTAACCCCAAATCACCATTGTGATTTACTTTTTCCAATTTCCACCTTTCTCTCAAGTTCGTAGTGGATACATGATAGATCCTAATATGTGCACCCATTTAGAAATCAATCAAATCAAAGAAAACCCCAATATATGCAACAACAATACTTTAGAAGGATTGAACAGTTCCCCTACTTTGTTATGTAGCTACAGTTTCCACAACCCTTTCTAAGGGAGATTAGCCGCTCATGCTTGTGTAACGATTAAATGAATTTATGTTTGAAGCCATTCAACAATCACACAATAATCTACAAATGAGAAACCCAGTACTTTAACTTAATTAACAACCAAAGTCAATACAGAAATATTCCAGGATGAAAGATAGATCTCAGAATCAAGTATATGTTTGTGAGTATAAAGAGCGCATAACCTTTACTAAAAAAACACATAAAAGGTATTTATAGTACATAATGAAAACCTAAAAATGAAAGCCAGACATAAAATGACAAAAGGGTCAGTAGCCACTTACCTACATCTACATGCGTTCTGGCAATATGTGTATGTACCACATGCATTCCATATGCATACCCAGCTAAGTGCTAGAAAAATATCTTGCACTGTTTTCTCTCGGGACTTTGAACTTCTAGCACTTACCTTGCCCACATGTGGCTCATATGTAGACATAGGTAAGTGCCAAAACTCCTTCTTCAACTTTTTCACTCTGAGGATCTTCTATTCTGGTACTTATCTTAGTCACATACGAACCACATGTGCTATATGTGGTCAATATGTGGAAATAGGTAAGTTCCAGGACTTTCTATTCTTGCAACCAAGCTTTCAAACTTCAAGTTTCAGCACATTCTTTGGTCATGTACATCCAGTAAGTGCCACAAATGCCTAAGATTCCCAAGAATGATCAAGTAAGAATCCAAAAAGTATCTAAAAACTCTATTCTGTATCTTTTTCTTAAACATAGCATCCAAAACCTAGTTTCCTGCAAAACATATCCAAAACACATCATATCTAACAAAATATGCTAAGAAACTTTCATATTTAATAACTTTAAGCATTGAAAGTGCTATATTTCTATAGCACATCATACCTACTCATACATAGTGATTTTGTACTGATACTATCCTATACTCTTATTTTATTAAGTGCAAAGCATCTTTCAATGGATTCTACTAGACCTCACTCATAAATGATAATGTAATTTTTGATCCAAGGGTGAGCATTCATCTTCTGAGCATTCACAGATCTTTGTCTTCTCGATCTTGTCCTTATTGTCGGACAAGGATAGTTTATTTAAGTAGTTACGTTTTTGGTTGTAATAGTTATGGTAGTTAGAGTTTTGATACCTTAGAATTCAGTTCGTGGGTATTATTGTTGAGACTAGTATTTTATTTAGTTTCCGCAGTAGTATTGAATATTAAAGTATTAACTTTATTAATGCACTATATTTTGTTTTAAAACTGTTTAAGCAGTTGAGGTTGACATTCAGGTTAGATGATTGGAGGGTCAGTGTTGGTGCCACTCATGATGGATTTGGGTTGTGACAAAGTTGGTGCAATGTCCTAGCTCCTTAATCTCATTTTACCATAATGAGTAGTAGAGTCTTACGAAATGGTATGGAGATTTCTATATTTTTCTTCGATAGGATACATGACTTTAGAAAACTTTACTTTTTTCTTTCTTTTATGCTATGACTTAATTTCAATTGATATCTAATGATCTCAATTGGTATCTAACCTTTTTCATTCTATTTTTTTTACAGATAGTGGAAATAAGATTTAATAAAGTTATAGTAGAGGCTCCAAATCTAGCTACTCCGACTATTGAGGCTGCAACTAGTGGACGAGAATAAGGAAGAAGAAGGAGAGGAGGTAGGGAACACCTACTAGATTGAGGAAAAATCTATAACTAATCTATCCAAACAGAGGTTGATATCACCTCCTTGACATGAGCATCATCATAAAGAGGTGGTGAATAATGAGGTTCTAATTCATGAGAATACAACATCGATGCAGAGAGGTGCGACCCCTATTTAGATATCTTTATAGCTGATATAGTAGGTCTTGGTTTCTTGATTGTGATGGTTGGTTTTGAGGCCATGCTTGCACCTCCTACCTATCAAAAATTGTAGGTATAACATGCTTTTTAGTAGCCCTTGAAATGGATGAAACTTTGGAGGCAAATATTTTTCCTCATTTATTATAGGGTTCAATAATAACCAAAAGTGAACATGAGTAGCTGTGTAATTTTCTAAAAATAAAGCCTCTAATCTTTCTTGGTATTGAAATGAAATATGCTTTTGATTTATTTTTTGATTTTCATGAGAGACTTTATAAGATGGATATAGTATAGAAATAGGGGTGAATTTTGTATTCTTCAGGTATAAGGGGACTCTAAATAGTGGTGGAGGGAATATGTTGAGTGTAGATTTTCTTTGTTGCCTTTGTTGACTTCGCACTAGTTTCATACCTTACTTATGGAGAAGTATATTCCATAGACCTTAAGTGATAGGAAGAGAGATGAGTTCTCCACTTTGAATAGGGTAACATAACTATCCCAGATTATGAGGCAATGTTTCATGCCTTGTCTAGGTTTGGTACTAAGATGCTTAGTTTAGAGAGAATGGATCCACTATTTTGTGAAAGATTTGGGTACTAATCTTTACATTTCAGCACTTTAGATGATTTCTTCGGGTAAGAGATTTAATAAAATATTAGAGTTTGTGAAGAAGGTGAAAGGATTTAAATAGGACGATTCCGAAAAGATACCTGGAGTATGGATTGAAATATAGGAAACCTTAGTGGTTCATACTCTAGAGGCCATAGTTATCAGGATTTACCTACCCAACCAATTCTGTCAGCCTTGCTAATTTTGATAAGAGGTTTGCCATGGACTATTTAATAGTCTTTAAGTGTGGGTGGTCTGGTAGATTCTTACTTTTCTACTTATCGACCTTTCTTAGATAGAGCATGATATGATTGTTATAGGATTGGAAACTTAAAAAGAAATTGTCCTAGTTACACTTTTAGGCTTTTAGAGTTAGTTGCATTAATCTAGAGCCTTAGTTCTATCTGGTAGAGCAGGTGGAAAAAATGCTAAAGATTTTTCATGAGGTGGGTGTGAGAGTTATCAATTAGGTCATGGTGATACTCATAGAGGGGGAAACAATAGTAGAGGTGGTGCATAGTTGTCTAAGAGAGTCACTCATATTGATGATAAGGCATATTATTATGTCTTCCCTAGTAAATCTGAGGCTGAGGCATCAGATACTGTTACAAATTACTTTTTCTATCACTTGCAGGGTTCTTTATTATCTAAGATAGATATGAGGTTGGGGTACCATTAACTAAAAATTCAGCCTGAAAATATTCCAAAGACAACCTTTTAGACTCATTATAGGAATTTTAAGTTCTTGGTGATGTCATTTGGGTTAACCAATGCACTAGCAAACTTTATGAGTTTGATGAATATTTTTTAAGTTCTTCTGTGATTCATTGTTATAGTATTTATTAATAACATACAAGTGTACTCTAAGAGTATGTAAGAACACGTAGGGCATTTGCACATTGTTTTGGATGTGTTAAAAGAGAAGAAACTTTATGCAAAGTTCTCCAAGTGTGAATTTTGGATGTAATTTGTGTCCTTTTTGGGGCATGTTATTTTTGAGAATGGGTGATAGTATATCCTTACAAGATCAAGGTAGTTTGGTTAGGATAGGTGATGAGTGGTGAGCTTACCAGTCATTTGTATCCTAAATTCATGCACACTACTATAATTTAAAGGTATGAATAAGACAAATATGTTACTTAAATGCGCTAATTTCCACATTTCGTAGGCACACAGGTGATGAGATAGAAAGACGTGGATTTGAGTTAAAATGGGATCAAAAGATGAGAAAAGTGCACAACTGAAGACCTTGTGCAAATCAGGCTCAGTTACCGTGTTCACAGTCTAAAGGCCACGATTGCGGCTGATCAAGGTATGTCAGCCACAGTGATTGTATGGATCTGATCATAGTTGCAGTAGCCACTGCAATCAAGGAAAAATGGGAATAAGCCCAAGGGCAGTTTTGTAATTTTAACAACTAACCCAAATTCCCTTACAATTCTAAAACCCTTTCACATTTTTTTGTTGTACACTTTGGAGAGAAATTTCATTTGTAGTTACAAACCCTAATTTGGGCAACAATTGAATTTGAATTTCTTGCTTTAAATTTTGTTGAAATTGATGAATGCATATTTTGAATGACCCTTATGGTATATTTCTTTCTCTTTAATTCATGAGTAGCTAAATCTCTGTCTTGGTATTATGTTAAAATGAGGTACAATTATATGTGGGTTATGATGTATTTGTATAGATTCTAGCTTATTGATGATGGGTTTCACTATTACGTAGATTAATTGGTTGGGATTTGTGGGTGAAAACCCCATATACCCAACATGGGTTTATGGGTGAAAACCCTAAACTTTTGAAAGCTTATGTCATTCTTGAAAAATTGATGTAGGTGAACTTTTGGGACCCATGGTATCCTTGAAAAAGGGCTATGGGGGACAAAATAATAGTGGATAATAGTAGATGTAGTTTGCTATATTTTTGCCATCTTAGAAATAAGGGTAATTAGAGAGTTGTCTATGTCTTAGGCATCCTCCTAAAATAGGGATACCCAATTGAGGTGTTGGGTGGCTTTAATTGACACACTCGTCATGTACTCGAAAGGGCTGGAGGATGATATCCTTGAGGCTTTGTTGGTAAACTAGCCTCAAGGACTTTCAACCTAGCCTACCTTATCGTCATTTACTAGAATTTGAACTAAATCATCATGTTTCCATGCATAACTAACCCTTAGTTAGACATAATCCCAAGATCCTTCTAATAGTGAGTTTTTGAATCACAAGTGTTGTCTTAGTGTCTTGAATTGAGTAGATATTCATCGAACCTTGAAACCCCCAACTTAAATCATGCTTTTTACTTTGTATACATTACATGTATATTTTTAGTAATTGTTAGTACCCATATTACTAGAAATATAATTTCGCTCCTCGTGGACTTGACCTCAATGTAAGTTGATATGTTGACAACGACCACCCTCTACCAAATTGAATGGTATAGGTGAGCGTTATCAAAATAGTTCCATTGCTGGGGAGTGAAATTTAGCTTTCACTTTTGCAGTGTTGATTTTTACTTAGGGTATACCCGTGGTGGTGTTTATTTATTTTGGTTGTTGTTTTTGTTTCATTTTTAGATGATTCCCATAGTGTTTACGAAAGTATAAGTGATAATGCAAGTACTGTAAGGTCCTTTAACAGTCTTCTTAATGATGAATGGCAACTCAATGACATTAGACGTTCTAGTACTATCTGTATCCCTCCTACTTATTGTGACGTTGTCTTTCATGTCACAAGCATCATACTGCATATACTAAAAATAAAGGGACTTTTGTAGGGACAATCCTTTGAGGACTCCCACTTGTATTTAAAGAATTTTATAGAAGTGTGTGCACACTTTGATATTGCACACATAACCCAAGAGTCCATCTAGTTGCATCTCTCCCATTCTCTCTAATGGGGGAGGTGGTATTATGGTTTCTCTCTCTTCCGATCGGATCAATTACTTCATGGGATGAACTTACTGTGGCCTTCCTTGACTGGTATTTCCCACCCTCCAAGATGCTCCAATTACATGATGAGATCATTAACTTTAGGAAATTAAATGGAGAAACCTTGTACGAAGTATGGGAACAATTCAACAGAAAATTCGTGCGTTGTCCCAACCACGAGATCCTGGAGAAGATGCTAAATCTTCTACCGGGCTCTTGATCCTCTCAATAAAATCGTAGTAGACAATGCAACAGGGGGGTTTCTTGTTAAGTTAAATTATCAAGTGGCTACAAATTTGGTTGATGAAGTTACCAAGAAAAACCAAAAATGGCATACCCAATATGTCGAGGTTCCAAAAGGATTACCTACTACCTCATTTGTTGATAAATAACAAAAAAATAGAGAGGACCAGAGGGTGGAAAACGTGGCAAAAATGATGACACAATTGGAGATTTTAACTAAGAATGTGATGGGTGCACCCACAAAAGTGGTGAATTCCATGGCATCCAAGGCCTATGATGATGACAAGGCTAAGAAGCTTGATGAGAAGATTCTATATTTGACCAATTATTCATGGGGTTCCCGACCCGCCTGTGAAAGGAAAGGTAGGCATCAAGGTTGGACGGACCGTGATTGTGACAATTATTTGAGGTATAGAAACCATGACTATGATCATTATGTGCTTCCTCATGACTGGGCAAAGTAAAAAGAAGGTAGCTCTATTAACCCCAATAAATACAAAACCGAAGATGTCTTGGAAATTTATTTGATAAAAATGGAGGGAACAGACAAGATGGTTCATGAATTGACAGGAAATTTTTTGTAACTCAACCAAACAGTTGTATCCCACTCTGTTTCTATCAAACAATTAGAAATGCAAATCAGGAAAATCTCAACTCAATGGAATCCTAGTCCAAAGGGGGCTCTTCCTAGTGACACTATTGTCAACCCAAAAAATAAAGCTCATTGAAAATAGTCACTGGGAGTGGTAAAACTCTTGGTGATCATTTGAAGGGCGTTGAGGGAGAAAATGTGGGTGAAAAAGAGCCCAAGGTTGAGCCAATTAATACGAATAAAAAAAGTTATGGTCTAGCCAAGAGAAGAAACCCTAAAATCTCAAGGAGAAGGGGATGAAAAATAACTAGTGGAAATTGATAAAAAAGTGGTAAAGAATAAAAAGACATAACGTGATGTATTAACCACCATTAAATCCCTTCTCCATTTCCACAAAGGCTTAAGAAGAAAGAGGAGAATCATAAGCTTAAGAAATTCATGGCTAAGCTTAGCAATCTTTCTATCAATATCTCATTGCTCGAGGCTATCTAAGAGATTTCGAGGTATGCGATGCTTATGAACAAATTGATGTCGATGAAGAAGCTTGTTGAAGGTGACACCATTTAAGTTACCCATGGGTGTAGCGCTATCATGAGTAGAAAAATGGCGGAAAAGAAGAATGACCCCTGGGCTTTGACAATTCCATGCACAATTAGGAAACATAAATTAGAAAATGCTCTATGTGATCTTGATGCGAGTATAAACCTTATGCCATTTGCAATATATACGATCCTTGGATTGAGTACCCCTACACCAACATTGATAAGGCTTTTGATGTCGAACCGATCTTTTAAGAAATCGGCTGGTGTTTTGTTTGACATGTTATTGAAAGTTGATAAATTCATACTTTTGATGGATTTTGTGGTTTTAGATTATGAGATGGACAAAGAGGTAACCATTATCCTAGGTCGAACTTTCCTCGCTGTTGAAAGAGCCATTTTTGATTTGGAACTTGGGGAAATAAGATTTAGAGTTCATGATGGTGAAGTGTCCTTTTGGGTATGCTCAACAAAGAAACAACCCTTGGAACTTTAAGAGGTGTCGGTTGTTGATTTTGAAGATGGGTAAGTGTATAAGGGATCCCTTGAGAATCCAACTCGAAAAAGATGGAAGACATTGTGCCACGATGACAAATACGGCTCTATGTGGGAGGCAACCCAAAAATGCCACAAAATTGGATCGCATCCTTTGTTTTTAATTTGGTCGAGTAGATTTTAAATTTTTTGTTATTGATTAATCCATTCATTTTAGGTACTATAAAGTGTTTTGAATTAGTTTGAGAAAGAGAAAGTCTGAAATTGCTGCATAGTGATCTGAACAGGGCAAAATGTGTCAAAATGAGTAATAAGCAGAACAGGGAAAAATAGAGGCGCAAAAATGCTCTCAGTTATCGCGATCGCAGAACCTTGGATGTGATTGCGGTCACCCACATGTCTGTAACGATTGCGGTAAGATTAGTTTAAAAGGCCATCCAAATTCCCTATTTCCCTTACACTCTTTTCTCAAATTTTGTCCCAAATTACACCCACTTTTGGGTATACTTTGGGCATTCAAAAGAATTAGAGCATTCTCTTACATCATTTTCTTTGGTAAGTGCATTGAATCTATGCTTTAATTGTTGAAAATAGGCCATAGAATGCATGTTATAGGGAAGGCCTAAATATGAGGTTTTCAATGTTAAATCTGTGTTAAAATATACTTATATGGTGGTTAGATACTATAATGTGGTGTGCACATTCTAGGGGAAATATTGAGTACCCAAATTGCGCATGAGGTTGAGAAAAATAAAGGGTTCACACCAAGTGCTTGATCAAATTTCCAAATTAATCTTCACTAGTGGTTTTTACATTTTTAAGGGAATAATCGAGTACCTAGTAACCATGTTCAATGCTTTTAGTGTATATTCTTGTTCTAGAACATGTTTTGGCCTAAAATTTGAATTTTTGGACATTGGAAATTTTGGCTTGAAACTGGTCTCAGGTACCGCATGATCACGACACCATGATCGCGGCTCTATGGCCCACGATTGTAGTAACTGAGGCTGATTTTTTGCCTGGGTCAAAAATTCTTCACTTTAAATTCTTGTCCAAACCTCTCCTAATGCCCATCCCATAAGATTAACATAGCATAGTTGGTGCATAAAAATTTTGATCATTAATGTGGTTGTTTTGTTCTCTTGTTTTTCAGGCTTGTGTCATGGAAGATTATGACCAAGTTTGCTTCATGGCTCCCGAGTGCCACACTTAATACTATGGTGATCTTTTGAGAACAAAATTGCTTTATGAGAAAGGAATATGCTTGGAGAAAGTGATGAAATAGTTTTCGTCATTTCATAACTGGCTGGTGGCTACTATGTGGCTGTGTTTAACTCTGGATCCTTGCAAGGTAAATGAGCAATGGGTTTGAGATTTCTATGCCAACCTTAGTGTAGTATCCTTCTCAGACCCATCCACTATGATTATCATGATCTGGGGAAAGGTGGTGGATTTCATGTTGGAGCAAATCAATAATATTTATGGGCTCCTAACACAAACATGGGTGAATTTAAGTCCAAGAGGTGCAAGCCAGGAATTTGGTTGGCCGAGAGGTATTTCTTGGGCAAGGATGTTCTTGGGCGGCTACCAAGAGAAACATATCAATGAATGATTTCACTGTCGAAGCTCGGGTTTGGTTGAACTTCATCTGTAGCTGATTTTTTCCTTGCTCCCACATGACAACAGTTCCAGACCTGTGGGTTTGGATGGTTGCTTGCATATTAGATGACTTTCCTCTAAATGTTGATCAGCTCATTATCTCAGGCGTAAAAATCTTCAAGAACCATGGTGGTATGAATCTCTTTTTCCCCTCTTTAATTACTAAGCTTTGAAAGAGAGCAGGGGTTGAGGAGTACCTTGGAGATACACGGGTGCACCCTAGACCCCATCTATCCTCTAAAAATTCAAGGTAAGGGAACATCAGGCAAGAGAAAAAAAAGAAAGATCAACTTCGGAAAGGTGACATATGAGTAGACTGAGTCTTGTAGGCCATCACAACCGTGCCTCTTGAGTAAAATACTGATGATATTTAGGTCATTAGGGAGCTCGTGTCAGGACTTCCCCAGGGGCGGGAGAGCTCTTCTCCATTCTTTATTCACATATGTCCCTCTCTGATTATGAGAGGTATATAGAGGACTAGCAGAAGGAGGGAGCTACCATTGTATAACGCCCCAAATCTAGTACTCAGAATGCTACATAGTGCTCACGACCCCGAAGGACCACAAGCTAACCCATGACCTATATCTGTACCTGTATACTGTATAACATACTAAATATAATACAAAAATAGAGGCTGAAAGGCCATAAGGTTCAAAATTACATGAATGATAAAATATAACATCTGAGTAGGGTAATGGAATACCCAAAACTGAAATACTATCTGAACATACTGTAGTCTGAAAAAACCTCTAAAACAAAATTGTTTGGAAAAGCAGTTGATGGGATATGTCCTCGAAAAATGAGGACTAACTGCTAACTCTGACTGTTGAGACTGGAATGCTACTGATGCTCTGGAGCTCGTGCTTCTGCACCTATGGTATAAGAAATCATAGAGCAAATACGTCAGTACTTTGAATGTACTGGTATGCATGGAAGGTAGGATGAATATATGGGGTTCATATGCATGAACAATACTTGTTAATTGACTAATATGAACGCGAAAATACATGCATAAATACGTTATAACTATATCTGATATCATAATAACATGAATTTACTGATAACTAACATAACTGATAACTGAATTCTGATGACTGATATAACTGATGACATGAGTGACTACATCTGACAGTCCTGAATCTGATAGAACTAGTTGAGATCCATACTATTCTGAGTTGACTGTATCTGACAGTCCGGAATTCTATAGAACTATCTGAGTTCAATTACTAAGAATGAATAACTGTATCTGACAGTCCTGATTCTATAATTGAAATTATGGGAAGTAGTTATCTGACCGACATGCCCTTAATACACCATTATGGCTGAGTTAGGGTCCAATCTGTAACACCAATTGGAAGGGTGTCAATACCGCGCCACTGGTAAAGACAAGCTCTGAGTGACCCTTTTCTGACAGTGTCCCAAAAAGAGAACAATGGGGCCTTTATCTGACAATGCTTATCCATCTCATCAACCCTCATCTGATAGTATTGATGTCTCAACCTATGCTGGATACATAGTTTTGGAATGCAAGGATGACTTCTAAGAATCACACCCTCATATTACAATGTGTGTTCCTATCCTTGGGTTTACTCCGTGCTAATTCCTGCTCTCATCTGAATAGACACTGATAAGGGATTATTGAACTGAATTGGACCGACTTAATTGAATTTCGTTGACTGACGGAATAGTACCGAGATTATTGTATTACTGAGCATTCCTGAGTCACATGACTGATTGAGTTCTATGAATCATGGCTTGACTAAGGATATTGTGAAAACATGACACGGACTCTAGGCACACAACTATATTTTTTGGGTACAAGTACCCCAGGAATCGATAGAAGGAAACCTACAAAGCATGACTTTCTTGAGTACAGGACCAACATCAACAATACATAATCAATTGGCTAAGTATGGATCTTTTCCTTCACCTAGGTATTTAATCAAACATGGGGGATCATACTATGGTTATACAATAATCAACATATCTAATAATCAAGGATACATCAAACAAATTTTGGATTGAAGAATTTTATCATGAATACCGCGTAATTGCCCACATACTAGAATCAATTCTTGTAATTAATAGTCTATAACATGGAATGAAACCAAACAACAATATGAACATCACTTTTCAATTCAATCAAATCAGGAACATTCATAAATATAGAAATTTATGATTTTGAAAAGAGATTCTTGAGCTTCATGGTTGAAAGAGACCCATGAATCAACACATGACATACCTTAGTTCTTGATTTAGCGAAAGATTGACGAAAAGAATTTCTTGAAATTGAATCCCTAATTTAAACCCTAGCTTGTTCTTGAGAGAAAATTGAGAGAAACTAGTATATTTTGGGTACCAAATAGCTGAATATCATGTTAAAGGGCTTAAATAGGGGTGGGAAATTGACCTTTTTAACCCTGGATGCATTTTTTAAATTTGTGAAAATTTCCCGACCTAGAATTTGATAATTGGGAAAGAGGGAAATGGCGCAACGCATAGCCATCACGTTGCCACTTCGTTTGCGACATGAAAGTTTGGTGCGACACGGTGAAATCACGCTGGGACACTGGACAAAAGGAATATTACTATTTTATCTTGTGGCACGGTGCACCACTGATCAATATGGAGCTGTTTTATGATAGGGACTTGAAATAGTCGTAACTTCTTATCCGATTATCAAATTTAGGCAAATTTTATATCGATGGAAATCTTATTAAATTCCCACCTGATAAAAAGAAAAAATTATGAAAATTACCCATGGAATAAACATCATTCAGTTTAGAAGCTAATACTTGACATTTTAGAGATAAAATTAATTAGGAAACTTTAGGGTATTATAATATCCCCCCTTGGGAACATTCGTCCTCCAATGAGACTGACTAAGTTGGAAGAAACAATAAGCCAAAGTGCATACTGAACATGAAAACTGAAACATAACTGCATAACTGACATTTCTAAGATTTATACAGGGCATGCATATTTGATGTACGATTTAATGACTGAGATAATAAATGAATGCATGACTAAGAGTACTGATAAGCTGATCACACATATATGATGTTTGAATACATGACAGAACTAATTAAATGTCTTAGATTTCTAATAACCGAGTCTTGTCACAAGAAGTATGTATGTCTGATGCATGAAGACATGACTAATCTGATGCATGAACATATAATTGGAAATGCAATGATACTTATTACCAAGTTTAAAAATAGAATCTTGAACATGAGGCTAACACCAAGTTTTAACTGAAATCTAGACATGAAAATTGAAAAGCTTAAGGAAAATTGTTACCTTGAGCTTGATCTGAGTCAGCGGAGAAGAGGTGAGGGTACTTGGCACGCATGTTTGCTTCTGCTTCCTAAGTATCTCCCTCAACAGACTAATTTTACCAAAGAACTTTGACTAGATGGACTTCTTTGTTCCTCAATCTACGAGTCTGGTAGTCTAGAATTTTGATTGAAATCTCCATATAAGAGAGGCTGTTTTGAACATATATGCTCTAAATAAAGACTACAACTGTTGGGCCACCTATAAA
>NW_025829801.1:833274-858064 GCF_002878395.1 Capsicum annuum | reverse complement strand
TTCTTGACCAAAGAGACATAGAAGACTGGATGAACTGAGGCTAGATCTGAAGGCAATTTGAGCTCATAAGCTACCTTGCCGAAGCGACTGAGAATTTTGAAGGGACCAAAATATCTTTATTGTGGAACCTCTTGACTTCTTCATAAGAGAGATCTTTAGATAGGAATAGTCACCAACCTCTAACTTGAGATCTGTTCTACGCACATCTGCATAAGACTTCTGCTGGATCTGAGTGGCCCGGAGTCGTTCTCTAATCAACTGAATTTTTCTAAGGAATCAAACACCAAGTCAGGCCCTATCACTAAGTCCTCACTAATTTTGAACCAAATAACTGGAGATCTGCATCTCCTACTGTAGAGAGCTTTGAGTGGATCCATCCGAATACTAGAATGATAGCTATTGTTGTATACAAACTCAATCAAAGGCAAGTGGTCATTCCAACTATCCTTGAAATCAATTGCACATGCCCTTAGAACATATTCTAGGGTTTGAATGGTCCTTATGCTTGAACATCTATCTGAGGATAAATGGTTGTACTCAGATGAACTTGGGTACCAAGACCCTTTTGGAATGCTTACCAAAAATGAGCGGTGAACTAGGTACCTCTGTGTAAAATAATGTACAATGGAATATTGTCTAATCTGGCCAACTCCCTGATGTAGAGTTTGGCGTAATCCTTGGTAGAATAAGAGGTATGAACTGGAAAAAAATGGGCTGATTTGGTCATTCTATCTATAATGACCCAAATTGAATCATGCTGGCAACGAGTACGAGGCAAACCTGTCACAAAGTCCATATTCTCTTCTTCTCACTTCCATGTAGGAATATTGAACTTCCACATGGACCCACTAGGCTTTTGATGCTCTATCTTAATCTGCTAATATGTAGAGCACTTAGCCATTAACTCTGAAACATCTCTCTTTATCCCACTCCACGAATAGATATCCCATAAGTTATAGTACATCTTTGTGGCCCCTAGATGAATAGAGTAGCGTGCACCATGCACTTCTACAATCGCTGCCTTAAGTCATCTACACCTGGAACATAGAGAAGACCCTAACAACACTCTACACCATCTCTCTTTTGGGACAAAACCTCTACTTTATGGTACTTGACTGACTCTTTTAACTTAACTAAAATGGGGTCTCTATATTATTTTTCTTTCACCTTGGAAAGTAGAGATGATTCTGAACTACTCTAAACCTATATGTCTCCCTCCTCTGAATCAACTAAGCGAATGCCTAGTCTGGCAAGTTGATGGACTCCCTGAGCTAACTTCTTCTTACTATCCTCGACATGAGTAACACTACCCATAGATAGGCTACAAAGAGCGTCGACCACTACATTGTCCTTGCATTGATGATAAAGTATACTCATGTCATAATATTTTAAGAGCTTTAACCACCTTCTCTGATGAAGATTGAAATCTTACTGAGATAAGACATACTGAAGGCTCTTTTGATCAGTGAACAAATCAACATGAACTCCGTGCAAGTAAAGCCTCCAATCTTTAAGGCAAAAACCACGTCTGCTAACTAAAGATCATGGTAGGATAATTCTTCTCATAGAGTTTAAGCTGTCTGGAGACGTAGGCTATGACCTTACCATGCTGCATGAGGACACAACCCAAACCTACTATGGATGCATCACAGTATATTACAAACCTATCTGGACCATCTGGATGAGCTAAGACTGGGGCAGAGGTGAGCCGAGTCTTCATCTCCTGAAAGATCTTCTCATAAGAATTTAACCACTAAAACTTTACTTTTTTCTGAGTCAATCTAGACATAGGGGATGCAATAGCCAAAGATCCTTTAAGAAGCAAACTATAATAGCCAGCCAAACCCAAAAACTCCTGATGTCTGATGGAGAGATAGGTCTAGGCCAGTTTATTACCACTTTGGTCTTTTGAGGATGTACTCTAATGCCATCACCAGAAGTGATATGGACAAGGAATGCTACTGACCTTATCCAAAATTTGCACTTGATGAATTTGGCAAACAACTGGTGATTTCTGAGAGTCTGAAGTACAATTCTAAGATGGTCTGCATGATCACTCACACTGTGGGAATTGACCAAAATATCATCAATAAAGACTACGACGAACATGTTTAAGTGCCACTTGAACACATGGTTCATCAAGTCTATGAAAGCTGCTGGGGCATTGGTAAGACCAAAGGATATAACTAGGAATTTGAAGTGACCATACTGGGTTCGGAAGGCTGTTTTTGGAATGTCACATTCTCTGACACTGAGCTCATGATAGCTGGATCTGAGGTATATCTGAGAGAAATAACTGGCACCCTGAAGTTGGTCAAAGAAGTCTTTAATTTTTGGAGAGGATGCCTGTTCTTGATCGTGATTTTATTGAGCTGACGGTAATCAATTAACATTCTAAGAGAACCATCATTCTTGAGCATGAATAAGACTAGTTCACCCCAAGGGGACACACTGGGTCTGATGAATCCCTTATCTAAGAGATTCTTCAACTGCTCTTATAGTTCTTTGAGTTTTGTTGGTGACATTCTGTATGGCGTAATAGATATAGGCTAAGTATCTAGAAGAAGGTCAATGCCAAATTCTATTTCTCTTTTCGGAAGAATTCCTGAAAGATCTTCCGGAAAGATATTTGAAAATTCATTCACTACTAGGACTAATTCAAGACTGGAATTTTGGAACTAGTATCCTTAACTCTAACAAAATGCTAGACACATTCTTTAGATATCATTTTCTATGCCCGAAATTAGAAATCAAGCTGACTTCTGAAAGATGAAGTAATACCTCTCCACTCTAGGACAGGTTCATTCAGAAACTGAAACTGGATTATTCTGTTTCTTTAGTCAATTATGGCATAGCAGGAATGAAGCTAATCAATGCCAAGAATGATATCAAAATTAGTCATCTCTAATTCGACTAAATCTGCTGATGTGTCTTTCTGAAATATCATATTTGGGATATTCTTACATACCCGCTGGGCTATGATGGTTTTACCCACTGTGGTAGAGACTGAAAAGGGCTCTGCTAGAATTTTAGGATTGATTTTGAAATCAAATGCTATATAAGGAGTGACAAAAGACAATGAAACTCTTGGATCTAGCAAAGGATAAACATGCATATAAAAGATCTGTAACTTACTAGTAACCACATCAGAAGAATTTTCCTGATCTTGTCGGGACTGGAGGGCATAGAGTCTGTTTGGGCGTTGCCCACTAGTAGCACTGGAAGTGGTACCCTGCTGATTTGGATGACCGGACTGAGCTGAGAAACGGTTCTCCTGACCCTGATAATCTGACTAGGGATAATCTCTGACTCTGTGGCCTAGCTTGCGACATCCGAAACTGACATCTCTACCAGCTTTGCAAGCACCCTTGTGGTTCTTATCATAAGTCTGACAAAAGGGATTGTTTTGGGCATTGCTGACACTGCCCTAACACTTCGAGCCTAGCACCTTATCTCTATTTCCATCCCTGAATTTTAGCAGCTGGGGCATTGGATGAAGAAGGAGCTGGAACTGATGACTTTGGATGGAAATGAGAGCGGTTTGATCCTTCTGATTTGGGCTGAGCAAATTTGAAACTACCTGTCTTTGCTCTCTTATTCTATTTCTCTCTCATCTTAACCTTTTAATCTTCTATCTACTGAGCATGAGTTATAAGCCTGGCTAAAGTTATGTCACTATTTAACATCGCAGACCTAATTCACCCCAAAAACAAACTTACTCAGCTTGTCCCTGCTATCTATAACAACATAAGGAGCATATTCGGCTAATTGAGTAAACTTAAGAGAATACTCTTTCACTATCATGTTGCCTTGCCCGAGGTTAATGAATTCTAACACCTTAGCCTCTCCTAGCTTTTGGGAAAAGAATGCAGTGACAAACTTCTACGACTCAATAGGACCTACATCATCTGGCTTTTTTGACTTCTACTATTCAAACCAAGTGTGGGAAAAATTCAACAACTGGTATGCAGCTTGCTCAGCACTCTTGGCAGGAGTAACCCCCATGATGTCTGTAGCCTTTTGAACCTGATCGATGGATTCCTGAGGGTCATCATCTAATATAGACCAGAGAAAGGATGAAGGATTCATTCAAGTAAAGTCCCAAATCCTGGCTGCAGCTGAATTGGCCACTAGCTGCAGCAGAATTATCCACTGACTGAGAAAGTGTAGTGAATGCAGCTCTGAACTCTGCATGAGAAACATGTTTACCCAATGGTTCTTCTTTTAGGATGCATGTTCTGTAGAAGAAAGGGAAAAACAGATTAGACTGGGAGATTAACTTGAGATTATTCTCACTGGCATGACATGAATACTGAAAGAAGGAAAAAACTATTCCTAAAACATCTTATAGCCTCCTGTAAGTAAATGCGATGCACAACATACCTATTTACAAGGTTCTACTAGATGCAGCTTTCAGACTTCCTGGGACACTATTAAACCTGGCTGTGATACCAAGTCTGTAACGCACCAAATCTAGTACTCGAAATGCTACAGGGTGCTCACGACCCCAAAGAAGCACAAAATAACCCATCATTGATATCTGTACATGTTGCTATTTAACAAATTAAATAAAATGCAAAAATAGAGGCTGAAAAACCATAAGGTTAAAACCTGCATGACTGATAAAATATAACATCTGAGTGGCGTAATAGAATACCAAAAAGTGAAATATTTTTTGAACAAACGATAGTCTGAAAAACATCTAAAACATAACTCTCTTGATAGGGAGTTGATGGGACATGTCCCCAACTAACTCCAACCTATAAATTAATTAATGTGATATTAAATAAATGATCATATCCTCAAAAGATGATGACTCACTGCTTACTCTGACTGCTAAGACTGGAATGCTACTAATGCTTTGGAGCTCATGCTTTTGAACCTATGGTATAAGATACCATAGCATAAATGCATTAATATTTTAAATGTACTGGTATGCATGGAAGGTGGGCTGAATGGATGTGGTTCATATTCATGAACAATACTGGCAAAATGACTAATATGAACGTGAGAATACATGTATGAATACGTCGTAACTATATCTGAGATTTTGATAACATAAATTTACTAATAACTAACATGACTAATAACCAAATTCTGATGATTGATATAATTGATGATATGAGTGACTGTATATGAAAGTCCTGAATCTGATGGAACTAGCTGAGTTCTGTACTATTTTGAGTTAATTGTATCTGATAGTCCTGAATTCTATAGAACTATCTGTGGTATATTACTGAGACTGAATGACTATATCTAACAGTCCTGATATTGTAACTGAAATTATGGGAAGTATTTATCTAATTGACAGGCCCTTAATATGCTATTATTGCTAAGTTAGGGTCCAATCTGTAACACCAATTGGAAGGGTGTCAATACCGCACCACTGGTAAGGACAAGCTGTGAGTGACCCTCATCTGACAGGGTCCCCGAAAGAGAATAGTGGGTCCCTCATCTGACAGTGCTTATCCACCTCATAAACCCTCATCTAACAGTATTGATGTCTCAACCTATGCTGGATACATAGTTCTAGCATGCAAGGATGACTTCTAAGTATCACACCCTTATTTGACAGTGTGTGTTTCCATCCTTGGGTTCATTCGGTGCTAATTCCCACTCCCATCTGAATAGACACTGATCATGGATTACTGAAGTGAACGGGACTGAATTAACTAAGTTCTGTTGATTGACAGAATAGTACTGAGATTACAATATTACTGATCTTTCCCGACTCACATGACTGATTGAGTTCTATGAATCATGGCTTGATTGAGGATATCATGAAAACATAACACAGACTCTACGAACACAACTATATTTTTTGAGTACATGTACCTCCAAGAATCAACAGAAGGAAACTGTCAAAGCATGACTTTCTTAAGTACAGGTCCAATATCAACAATACACAATCCATTGGCTAAGATATTTCATCAAACACTTGACATATATAACTTGTACATGAATGGAGATTTCATATTTTCATACTAGTATGGCACTTTTTCTTCACATGGCATTTAATAAAACATAAGGGGAGCACGCTATGGTTATACAATCATCAACACATCTAATATTCAAGGATACATTAAATAACTTTTGAATTGAAGGGTTTTATCATGAATACCACGTAATTCCTCACATACTTGAATCAATTCTGGTAATTAATACTCTATAACATATAAAGAAACCTAACAATAATATGAACATCAATTTTCAATTCAATCAAATCATGAACTTTCGTAAATATATAAATCTTTGATTTTGAAAAGAGATTCTTAAGCTTCATTGGTGAAAGAGACCCATGAATCAACACATGACATACCTTAGTTCTTGATTTAGCGCAGATTGACAGAGAGACTTTCTTGAAATTAAATCCCCAATTAAAACTCTAGCTTGTTCTTGAGAGAAAATCGAGAGAAACTAGTATATTTTTGGGATCTAAATAGCTGAATTTCATGTTAAGGGCTTAAATAGGGGTGGGAAATCGAACCTTTTAACCCTGGGTTCATCTTTTAAATTGGTGAAAATTTCCCAACCTGGACCCCTGGCGCGACGCGGTGCTATTGTGCTGTGTCACTGGAATTTGACAATTGGGAAATAAGGAAATGGCATGACGCAGAACCATCGCATTTTCACTTCGTTTGCAACTTGGAAGTTTGGCGCGAAGTGGAGAAATTATGCTGGGACACTGAATATCTTGAATATTCCCCATGGCATGATCATCATTCAATTTAAAAGCTAATACTTGACATTTTTGAGACAAAATTACTTAGGAAACATTCAGGTATTACAATATCTCCCCCTTGGGAACATTCGTCCTTGAATAAGACTAACCAAGAGGGAAGAAATAATAATCCAAAGTACATACCAAACATGAACATTGAAAATGACTACATAACAAACATTTCTGAGATTTATACAGAGCATGCATATTTGATGCATGATTTCATGACTGAGCTGATACATGAATGCATGAATGAGATTAATAATTAGGTGATAACACATATCTGATGCATGAATACATGACAGAATTGATTACATGATTAAGATTTCTATTAACTAAGTTTTCTCAGAAGGAGAATTTGTGTCTAATGCATGACCAGATGACTAATCTGATGCATAAACATATAATTGGATATGCAATGGTACTTATGTAACACCCTAACTTTGGAAGGATTCCCATATCGGAAAAACAAAAGAGGGATGCTGGGTATATAAGTGAGAAACCCTTACACCCTAGTGATGCATTTTAAAGCCGTGCAGGCCTGGGTCGAGAGCAGATAATATCACTAGTGGGTTGGGGAGTGGTAGGGGTATCTTGGGCCTTTGTGATTTGGGATGCCCGTCGTGGTCAGGGCCTTAAGATGTGTCGTGATAGAATGGTATCAGAGTTGCTCTAGTGTTATCCCTATCGATGTGGGCCAAAGTTAAAACTGAGTCTAGGCAAATCCCAGTAAGGCGGGGCAAACCTCAGTCCTAAGTGTAGGCAAATACCATTCGGTGGGGCAAACCTTAACGAAGACACTGAGTCTATAAGGGGGATATATGTAACACCCCAACTTACAAAGGAGTCCCACATCAGCAAAATACAGGAGGGATGCTGGGTATATAAGTGAGAAAGCCTTATACCCTAGTGACGCATTTTAAAGTCGTGCAGGCCTGGGCCCAGAGCAAACAATATCACTAGTAGGTTGGGGAGTGGTAGAGATATCTCAGGCCTCTGTAGTTTGGGATGCCCATCGCGGCCAGGGCCTCGGGCTGGGTCATGACAACTTAGTACCAAGTTTATAAATAGAATCCTGAACATGAGGCTGACACCAAGGTGTAACTAAAATTTGGATATAAAAACTGAAAAGTTTAAGGAGAACTGTTACCTTGAGCTTGATCTGAGTCAGCGGAGAAGAGTTGAGGGGTACTTTTCATGTATGTCTGCTTCTGCTTCCCAAGTAGTTCCCTTAACAAACTAATTCTGCCAATGATCTTTGACTAGAGGGACTTCTTTGTTCCTCAGTCTACGAGTCTGGTAGTCTAGAATTTTGACTGCAATCTCCTAATAAGAGAGTTTGTTCTGAACATCTATTGTCCGAATAGGGATTACAACTGCTGGGTCACCTATACACTTCTTGAGCAAAAAGACATAGAAGATTGGATGAACTGAGGCTTTATCTAAAGGCAATTCAAGCTCATAAGCTACCTTGCCAAAGCGATTGAGAATTTTGAAGGGACTGAAATATCGAGGACTGAGCTTTCCCATCTTGACAAACCTCTTTAGTCTTTTCATGGGAGAGATCTTTAGACAGACAAAGTCACTAACCTCTAACTCGAGATCCTTTCTAACCTCGCTGATTGGACCTGACTTGGACTTTCTCTAAGTCATCGAATTCCAAGTCAGGTCTTATCAGCGAGGACTCACTAACTTCGAACTAATCGACTAGAGATCTGTATCTAATACCATAGAGAGCTTCGAATGTACCCATCCGAATACTGAAATGATAGCTATTATTGTATACAAACTCAATCAAAGGCAAGTGGTCATTCCAACTACCCTTGAAATCAATTGCACATGCACTTAGCATATCTTCTAAGGTATGAATGGTCCTTTCTGCTTGACCATCTGTCTGAGGATAAAAGGTTGTACTGAGATGAACTTGGGTACCAAGACCCTTTTGGAATTCTTTCCATAAATGATAGGTAAACTAGGCACCTCTGTCTAAAATAATGGATAATGGAATACAATTTAATTTGACCAACTCCTTGATATAGAGTTTGGCATAATCCTTGGCTTAATAAGAGGTATGAACTGGAAGAAAATAGGCTGATTTGGCTATTCTATCTACAATAACCCAAATTGAATCATGCTGGCAACGAGTACGTGGCTAACTCATCACAAAGCCCATGTTCACTTCTTATCACTTCCTAGTAGGAATATTGAACTCTTGCATGGACCCACTAGGCTTTTGATACTCTATCTTAACCTGCTGATAAGTAGAGCATTTAGCTATAAAATCTGCAACATTTTTCTTTATCCCACTCTACCCATAGATCTTTCGCAAGTCGTGGAACATCTTTATGAACCCTGGATGAATAGTGTAGCGCGCACCATGTGCTTTTATAATAATTCGCTGCCTTAAGTCATCTACACCTGGAACATAGAGATGACCCTGACAACGCAATTACCATCTCCCCCTTGGGAGAAAATCTGTACTTTGTTTTTCTTAACTGACTCTTTCAACTTGACTAAACTGGGGTCTCTATCTTGCTTTTCTTTTACCTCAGAAACTAGAGAAGATTTTGAACTACTCTTAACCCATATGTCACCCTCCTCTAAATTAAATAAGCAAAGGCCTAGTCTGGCAAACTGATAAACTTCTTGAGATAACTTTTTGTTACTATCCTCGACATGAGTAACACTACCGATAGATAATTTCCTAAGAGTGTTGGCCACTAAATTGGCTTTGCTTGGATGATAAAGAACACTCATGTCATAATTTTTCAAAAGCTCTAACCGCCTTATCTGACGGAGATTGAGATCTTTCTGATAAAATACGTACTGAAGGATCTTATGATCGGGGAACGCATCTACATAAACTCTGTATAAGTAATGCCTCTAAATATTTAAGGTAAAAACCATATCTACTAACTTTAGATCATGAGTAGGATAATTCTTATCATGGGGTTTAAGTTATCTGGAGGCGTAGGCTATGACCTTTCCATGCTGCATGAGGACATAACCTAAACCAACTCTGGATGCATCCTAGTACATTACTAACTCATCTTGACCATTTGGAAGATCTAAGACTGAGGCTGAGGTGAGTCAGTCTTCAACTCTTGAAAGATCTTTTTATAAGGATCTGACCACTGAAACTTGACCTTAATCTAAGTCAATTTGGACATAGGGGATGCAATAGAAGAAAATCCTTTAAAAAACTGTCTCTAATACCCAGCTAAACCTAAGAAACTCCTAATGTCTCATGGGAAGATAGGACTAGCCCGATTTTTTACCGCTTTGGTCTTTTGAGGATCTACTCTAATGCCATCACCAGAAATAATATGACTAAAGAATGCTACTGAACTTAGCCAAAATTTGTACTTACTGAATTTGGCGAACAACTGGTGATTTGTAAGATTCTAAAGTAAAATTTTTAGATGGTCTGTATGATCACGCTCACTGCAGGAATAGACCAAAATATCATCTATAAAGACTATGATGAACATGTCCAAGTACTTCTGGAACACACGGTTCATCAAGACCATGAAATCTACTGGGGCATTGGTAAGACCAAACAAAATGATTAGGAATTCAAAGTGACCATATCGGGTACAAAAGGCTATTTTTGAAATGTCACATTCTCTGACTCTGAGCTTATGATAGCCAGATCTGAGGTCTGTCTTAGAGAAATAACTGGCACCCTAAAATTAGTCAAATAAGTCATAAATTTTGGGGAGATAATACTTGTTCTTGATCGTGATTTTATTGAGCTAACAGTAATTAATGCACATTCTAAGAGAAGAATCTTTTTGAGCACGAATAAGACTGGTGCACCCCACGGGGATACAGTGGTTCTGCTGAATCCCTATTCTAAGAGTTCCTTTTACTTCTCTTTCTGTTCTCTGAGTTCTACTGGTGCCATTCTATATGGCAAAAAAGTTATAGGATGAGTATCTAGACGAAGGTCAATGCCGAAGTCTATTTTTCTTTTGGGAGGAATTCTTTGAAGATCTTTGGGAAAGATATGAATATTCATTCACTACATGGATAGATTCAAGACTGGGAGTTTTGGAAACAGTGTCGTTAACTTGAACAAGATGATAAACATATCCTTTAAATATCATTTTCTATGCCCGAAGGTAGGAAATTAGCTGACCTCTGAAAGCTGAAGTTCTACCCCTCCACTCTAGGAAAAGTTTATTTGGAAACTGAAACTGGACTATTCTATTTCTGCAGTCGACTGTGGTATAGCAGGAATAAAGACAATCCATGATGAGAATGACATCAAAATTAGTCATCTCTAATTCGACTAAATCTACTGAAGTAACTTTTTGAAATATCATAATCGGACAGTTTCTGTATACCCACCGGGCTATGATGGTTTTACCCACTTGGGTAGAGACTGAAAAGGGCTCTCTTAGTATTTTGGGACTGATTCTAATATCAACTTCTATATAAGGAGTGACAAAAGACAAGGAATCTCCTGGATCTAACAAAGTGTAAACATGCACATGAAAGATCTATAACGTACCAGCAACCACATCTAGAGAATTTTTCCTGATCTTGCCGGGACTGGAGAACATAGAGTTTATTTAGGCATTGCTGACTAGTTGCACTGGAAGTGGCACCCTACTGATTTGGGAGATCAGAATGAGTTGAGGAATGGTTCTGCTGACCCTGATAATCTGACTGGGGATAATCTCTGACTCTGTGGCTTGGCTTTCTACATTTGAAACAAACATCGCTACCAGCTCTGCAAGTACCCTTGTGGTTCTTACCATAAGTCTGACAAAGGGGATTAGTTGGGGCATTGCTGGCACTGCCCTGAGACTTAGAGCCTGGCGGCCAATCTCTATTTCCATTCCTGAACTTAGGAGTTGGAGCACTAGCTGAAAAAGAAGATGGAACTAATGACTTAAGCTGGAACTAAGAGCGGTATTCTCCTTCTGATTTGGGCTGAGCAAAGTTGAAACTACTTGTTTTTGCTCTCTTATTATTTTTCTCCCTTATCTTAACATTTTGATCTTTTATCTACTGATCATGTGTCATAAGCCTGGCTAAAGTCATGTCACTATTCAACATCACAGACCTATACTCATTGACCATACTATCGTTCACCCTAGAAACAAACTTACTCATCTTTGCCCTACTATCTACAGCCACATGAGGAGCATAACTGGCTAATTTAGTAAACTTAAGAGAATACTCTTTCACCGTCATGTTGCCCTGCCTGAGGTTGATGAATTCTAACAGCTTAGCCTCTCTCAGCTATTGGGGAAATAATCTATCTAAGAATGCAGTGACATACTCATCCCACTCAATAGGCCCTACATCATTTGGCCTTTCTGACTTCCACTGTTTAAACCAAGTGTGGGCAACGTCTAGCGACTGGTATGCAGCTAGCTCAGCACTCTCATTAGGGAAAGCCCCCATCATGTCTGCAACCTTCTAAACCTGATCAATAAATTCATGAGGGTCCTCATTTGACTTAGACCCAAGAAAGGATGGAGGATTCATTCGGGTAAAGTCTCGAACACTGGCTGCAGCTGAATTGGCTACTGGGTTGGCCAAAATTATGACTGGTTGTTCATTCTGAGCAGTAGCTGACAGAGCAAGAGTAGTGTATGTATCTCTAAACTCTGCATAAGAAACATGTTTTCCAAAGGTTCTTCGGGATGAGGGGCTGACTAATTTACATTTCATCTTTTAGGAGGTTTATTCTATAGAAGAAAGGGAGAAACATATTAGATTGAGAGATTGACTTAAGATTATGCTCATTGGCACGATATGAATGCTGAAAGGAAAAACCTATCCTAAAACATCTTATAGCCTCCTATACATAAATGTGGCACGCAACACACCTATGTATAAAACTTTACAAGATGCGGCTTTCAGACTTCCTAGGATACTGTTGAGCTTGAGTCTGATACTATGTTTGTAACACACCAATTCTGGTACTCGAAATGCTACACAGTGCTTATGACCCCGAAGGACCACAAGCTAACCGATGACTGATATTTGTACCTGTACACTGTATATCATACTAAATATAATAAAAAAATAGAGGTTGAAAGGCCATAAGGTTTAAAACTGTAGAACATATAAAATATAACATTTGAGTGGGGTAAAAGAATACCCAAAATTGAAATACTGTCTGTACATTCTGTCATCCAAAAAACGTGTAAAATATTACTATCTGGATAAGGAATTGATGGTACATGTCCCCAACTAATTCCAGCTTATAAATTAATTAATGAGATAATAAATAAATGATTATATCCTCAAAAGATGAGGACTTACTACTAACTTTGAATGCTGATATTGGAATGCTACTGATGCTCTGGAGCTCATGCTTGTTAACCTATGGTATAAGATACCATACCATAAATACGTCAGTACTTTAAATGTACTGGTATGCATAGAAGGTAGGCTGAATGGATGTGGTTTGTATGCATGAACAATACTGGCTAACTGACTAATACGAACGTGAGAATACATGCTTGAAAATTTCATAACTATATCTGAGATTGTGATAAAATGAATTTACTAATAACTAACATGTCTAATAACAGAATTTTGATGACTGATATAACTAATGACATGAGTGACTATATCTGAAAGTCCTAAATATGATGGAACTAAATGACTTCCATACTATTCTGAGTTGACTGTATCTGATAGTCTTGAATTCTATAAAACTATCTGTGGTATATTACTGAGACTGAATGGCTATATTTGATAGTCCTAATATTGTAACTGAAACTACAGGAAGTAGTTATCTAACTAACATGCCCCTAATACGCCATTATGGATGAGTTGGGGTCCAATCTATAACCCTATTTGGAAGGTTTTCAATACCGTGCCACTGGTAAAGACAAGCTGTGAGTGACCCTCATATGACAGTGTCCCCAAAGGAGAATGTGGGTCCCTCGTCTGATAGTGCTTATCCACATCATAAACCCTCATGTGACAGTGTTGATGTCTCAACCAATGCTGGATATATAGTTCTGGAATACAAGTATGACTTCAAAGAATCACACCCTCATCTGATAGTGTGTGTTTCCATCCCTGGGTTCACTCGGTTCTAATTCCCTCTCCCATCTCAATAGACACTGATCATGGATTACAGAACTGAATGGGACTGAATTAACTGAGTTTTGTTGATTGATGAAATAGTACCGAGATTACTGTATTATTGAGGGGGACAATAGGTATTTAATCAAACATGGGGGGAGCATAATATGGTTATGCAATCATCAACACATCTAATATTCAAGGATACATTAAATAACTTGTGAATTGAAGGGTTTTTTCATGAATACCTCATAATTCCTCGCATACTAGAATGAATTCTTGTAATTAATAGTCTATAACATAGAATAAAACCAAACAAAAACATGAACTTCAATTTTTAATTCAATCAAATCATGAACATTCGTAAATATACAAATCTTTAATTTGAAAAGAGATTCTTGAGCTTCATTGGTAAAAGAGACCCATGAATCAACACATGACATACCTTAGTTCTTAATTTAGCGAAGATTGACCGAGAGACTTTCTTGAAATTAAATCTCCAATTGAAACCCTAGCTTTTTCTTGAGAGAAAATCGAGAGAAACTAGTACATTTTGGGTTCTAAATAGCTGAATCTCATGTTAAAGGGCTTAAATAGGGGTGGAAAATTAACTTTTTAACCCAGGAAACATCTTTTAAATTGGTAAAAATTTCCCGACCTGGACCCCAGGCACGACACGGTGCTATTGCGCCATATCACTAGAATATTACAATTGGGAAATAGGGAAATGGAACAATGCGGAGCCATCGTGTTACCACTTCATTTTCGACCTGGAAGTTTGGCACGATATGGAGAAATTGCGCTGGGACACTGAACATCTATGCTCTGAATAGGGACTATAACTACTGGTTCACCTATACACTTCATGAGCAAAGAGACATGGAAGACTTGATGAACTGAGGCTATATCTGAAGGCCATTTGAGCTCATAAGCTACCTTGCCAAAACGACTGAGAATTTTAAAGGGATTGAAATATCGGGGACTGAGCTTTCACTTCTTGCCAAACCTCTTCACTCCCTTCATGGGAGAGATCTTTAGATTGACATAGTCACCAACCTCAAACTCAAAATCCTTTTTACACACATCTGCATAAGACTTTTGTCAGCTATGAACGGGCTGGAGTCTTTCTTTGATCAACTGGACTTTCTCTAAGGCATCGAATACCAAGTCCGGTCCTATCACCAAGGCCTTACTAACTTTGTACCAACCAATTAGAGATCTGTATCTCCTACCGTAGAGAGCTTCAAATGAAGCCATCGAATACTGGAATGATATCTATTATTGTATGCAAACTTAATCAAAGGCAAGTGGTTATCTCAACTATCCTTGAAATCAATTGCACACGCCCTTAGCATATCTTCTAGGGTCTGAATTGTCCTTTTTGCTTTACCTTTTATCTAAGGATGAAAGGCTGTACTAAGATGAACTTAGGTACCCAGACCCTTTTGGAATGCTTTCCAAAAATCAAAGGTGAACTGGGTACCTCTATCTAAAATAATAGATAATGGAATACCATGTAATCTGAACAACTCCTTGATGTAGAGTTTGGCATAATCCTTGGCTGAATAAGAGGTATGAACTGGAAAAAAATAGGCTAATTTGATCATTCTATCTACAATGACCCAAACTGAATCATGCTGGTGATGAGTTTAAGGCCAATCCATCAGAAAGTCCATGTTCACTTCTTGCCACTTCCAAGTAGGAATATTGAACTCTTATATGGACCCACTAGGCATTTGATGCTCTATCTTAACCTGCTGACATATAGAGCACTTAGCCACAAACTTTGCAACATCTCTCTTCATACCACTCTACCAATAGATCTTCTGCAAGTTGCAATACATCTTTAAGGCCACTGGATGAATAAAGTAGCACGCACCATGCACTTCTGCAAGAATTCACTACCTTATGTTATCTACACCCAGAACAAAGAGATAACCATGAAAACGCAATACACCATATCCTCCTTGGGAGAAAACCTCTACCTTCTGGTCCTTAACTTACTCTTTCAACTTGACTAAACTGGGGTCTCTATCTTGCTTTTTTGTTACCTTAGAAACTAGAGATGATTCTGAACTACTCTAAACCCATATGTCACCCTCCTCTGAATTGACTAAGCAAATGCCTAGTCTGGAAAAGGGATGGAATTCCTGAGCGAACTTCTTCTTACTGTCCTTGACATGAGTAATACTACCCATAGACAGTCTATTAAGAGAGTCGGCCACTACATTGGCTTTGCTCGAATAATAATGACACTTATGTCATAATCTTTCAAAAGGTCTAACCACCTTTTCTAATGAAGATTGAGATCTTTCTTAGAAAAGACATAGTGAAGGATCTTATGATCTATTAACACATCTACATAAAATCCATACAAGTAATGCATCCATATCTGTAAGGCTAAAACCACGTTTGCTAACTCAAGACCATGAGTAGGATAATTCTTCTCATGGGGTTTAAGATGCCTGGAGGCGTATCCTATGACCTTACAATGCTGTATGAGGAAAAGATCCAAACATACTTTGGATGCATCACAGTACACTACAAACCCATCTGGACTATCGGGAAGAACTAAGACTGGGGCTGAGATGAGTCGTGTCCTCAAGTCCTGAAAGCTCTTCTCACAAGGATCTGACTACTGAAACTTAACTTTCTTATTAGTCAATCTGGACATAAGGGATGCAATAGATGAAAATCCTTTAAAAAACCATCTTAGTCAAACCCAAAAAACTCTTGATGTCTGATTGAGAGAGAGGTCTTTGATAGTTTCTTACCGCATTGGTCTTTTGAGGATCTACTCTAATGCCATCACTAGAAATGATAAGGCCAATAAATTCTACTGACCTTAGCCAAAATTTGCATTTATTGAATTTTGGGAACAACTGGTGATTTCTGAGAGTCTGAAGTATAATTTTGAGATGGTCTGCATGATCACGCTCACTGCAGGAATAAATGAGAATATCTTTCATAAAGACTATGATGAGCCGGTCCAAGTACTGCTTGAACACACACTTTCTTAAGTCTGTGAAAGCTGCTGGGGCATAGGTAAGACCAAAGGACATGACTAGGAATTTAAAGTGACTATACAAGGTGCCGAAGGCTGTTTTTGAAATATCACATTCTTTGACTCTGAGCTCATGAGAGTTGGATCTAGGGCCTATCTTAGAGAAATAAATAGCACCTTGAAGTTTGTCAAATAAGTCATTAATTCTGGGGAGAGGATACTTGTTCTTGACCATGACTTTATTGAGCCGACGATAATCATTAATTTTGGTGCACCTCATGGGGACACACTGGGTCTAATGAATCCCTTATCTAAGAGATTCTTCAATACCTCTTTCAGTTCTTTGAGTTCTACTGGTGCCATTCTGTATGGCAGAATAGATATAGGCTGAGTATCTGGAATAAGGTCAGAAGTCTATTTCACTTTCGAAAGGAATTGCTGGAAGATCTTCGAGAAATACATCTGAATATTCATTCACTATTGGGACTGATTCAAGACTGCAAGTTTTGGAACTAGTGTTCTTAAATCGAACAATATGATAGACACATCCTTTTGATATCATTTTCTGTGCCCAAGGTAAATAAGATGAACTCTGAAAGCTGGAGTACTACCCCTCTACTCTCGGACGGGTTTATTCAGAAACTAAAATTGGACTATTCTATTTTTGTAGTCGACTATGGCATAGTAAGAATGAAGCCAATCTATGCCAAGAATGACATCAAAATTAGTCATCTCTATTTCAACTAAATCTACTGAAGTGACTTTCTGAAATATCATAACCAGGAAGTTCTTCTATACCCGCCGTGCTATGATAGTTTTAGCCATTGGGTTAGAGACTGAAAAATGTTTTGCTATAATATTGGGACTGATTCTGAAATCAACTGCTATATAGGGAGTAAAAAAAGACTAGGAAGCTTTTGGATCTATCAAAGCATAAATATGCACATGAAAGATATGTATTATAACAGTAACCATATCATGAGAATTTTCCTAATCTTGTTGGGATTGGAAAACATATAGTCTATTTGGGTGTTGCCCACTAGTAGCATTGAAGTGGTACCCTGCTAATTTGGGCGACTAGACTGTGATGAGGAACGATTCTACTAACCCTGATAATCTAACTGAGGTCAATCTCTGACTCTGTGGCCTGGCTTTCCACATCTAAAACAGACATCACTACCAGCTTTACAAGAACCCTTGTGGTTTTTACCATAATTTTGACAAAGAGGATTAGTTCGGGCATTGCTGACATTACCCTGACACTTAAAGCCTGGCGCCCTTTCTCTATTTCTATCCTTGAACTTATGAGCTGAAGTACTGACTGAAGAAGGAGCTGGAACTAAAGACTTAGGACATAACTAAAAGCGGTTTGCTCCTTCTGATTTGGGCTGAGCAAAGTTAAAACTATCTGTCTTTCCTCTCTTATTCTATTTTTCCCTTATCTTAACCATTTGATCTTCTATCTGTTGAGCATAAGTTATAAGCTTGGCTAAATATATGTCACTATTCAACATCGTAGAACAAGACTCGTTGACCACACTATCGTTCACCCTAGAAACAAACTTACTCATCTTGGCCTTGCTAACTGCAACCATATGAGGAGCATATCTGGCTTATTGAGTAAGCTTAAGAGAATATTCTTTCACTATCATGTTGCCCTATCTGAGGTTGATGAATTCTAATATCTTAGCCTCTCATAGCTCTTGGGGAAACAATCTATCTAAGAATGCAGTGACAAAATCCTCCCACTCTATAGGCCCTACATCATCTGGGCATTCTAACTCTCACTATTTAAACGAAGTGTGGGCAACATCCAAAAACTAGTACGCAGCTAGCTTAGCACTCTCAATAGGAGTAACCTCCATGATGTTTTTATCCTTTGAAACTTGATCGATAAATTTCAAAAGGTCCTCATCTAACCTAGACCCAAGAAAGGATGGAAGATTTATTTGGGTAAAGTCTCGAATCCTGTCTGTAGCTGAATTGGCCATTGGTTTAGTTGAAATGATAGTTGGTTGTTCATTCTGAGCAGAAACTGATGGAGCAAAAGTAGTGAATGCAGCTCTGAACTCTATATAAGAAACATGTTCGCCTAAAGGTTCTTCAAGCTGAGGGGTTGACTGATTTCCATTTCTTATTTTAAGAGGCATGTTCTGTAGAAGAAAGAGAGAAAAAGATTAGACTGAGAGATTGACTTAAGATTATGCTCACTGGCACGATGTGAATGATAAAAGAAGGAAAAAGAATTGCTAAAACATCTTATAGCCTCATGTACATAAATATGGCGCACAACACACCTATGTACAAGACTCTACTAGATGCGACTTTCAGACTTTATATGACACTATTGAACTTGGCTCTGATACCAAGTTTGTAACATATTAAATTTGGTACTTGGAATACTAAATGGTGCTCACGACCATGAAGGACCACAAGCTAACCCATGACTGATATCTGTACCTGTACACTATATAACATACTAAATATAATATGGAAATAGAGGCAAAAAGGCCATAAGGTTCAAAACTGTATGACTAATAAAATATAACATCTGAGTGGGGTAATAGATTACCCAAAATTAAAATTCTATCTATACATACTATCGTCTAAAAAAGCTCTAAAACATAACTTTATGGATAAGGAGTTGATGGGACATGTCCCCAACTAACTCCAGCTTATAAATTAATTAATGAGATAATAAATAAATGATCATGTCCTCGAAAGAAGAGGACTCACTGCTAACTCTGACTGCTAAGACTGGAATGCTACTGATCATCTGGAGCTCGTGCTTATGAACCTATGGTATAAGTCACCATAGCACAAATGCATCAGTACTTTGAATGTATTGGTATGCTTGGAAGGTAGGCTGAATGGAGGGGGTTCATTTGCATGTATAACACTAGCTAACAGACTAATATGAACCTGAGAATACATGCTTGAATACGTCGTAACTATATCTGAGATTGTGAAAACATGAATTTACTAATAACTAACATGAATGATAACTTAATTCTGATGACTGATATAACTAATGACATGGGATACTATATTTGACCGTCCTGAATTAGATGGAACTAGCTGAGTTCTATACTATTCTGAGTTGACTGTATCTGATAGTCCTGAATTCTGTATATCTATCTGAGTTCTATTACTAAGAATGAATAACAGTATCTGACTGTCCTGATTTTGTAATTAAAACTGTGGAAAGTAGTTATCTTACCGACATGCCCCTAATATGCCATTATGCCGGAGTTGGAGACCAATCTGTAACCCCAATTGGAAGAGTGTCAATACCACACCACTTGTAAGGATAAGCTATGAGTGACCCTTATCTGATAATGTCTCCAAAAGAGAAAGGTGGGGCCCTCATCTGACAGTGCTTATCCACCTCATAAACCCTCATATGACTGTGTTGATGTCTCAACCTATGCTGGATACATAGTTCTGGAATGCAAGGATGACTTTTAAGAATCACACCCTAATCTGACAATGTGTTGCCATCCTTGATTTTACTCGGTGCTAATTCCTACTCCCATATGAATAGACACTAATTATGGATTACTAAACTGAACTGGACTGAATTAACTAAATTTCATTGAATGATAGAATAGTATTGAGATTACTGTATTACTGAGCTTTCCAGAGTCACATGACTGACTGAGTTTATGAGTCATGGATTGACTGAGGATATCGTTAAAACATGACACAGACTCTAGGCACACAACTATATTTTTCGGGTACAAGTACCCCCAGGAATCTATAGAAGAAAACTGACAAAGCATGACTTTCTTGAATACAAGACCAACATCAACAATACATAATCCATTGGATAAGACATTTCATCACACACTTGACATGCATAACATGAATGAAGATTTCATAGTATCATACTAGTATGGCACTTTTCCTTCACATAGGCATTTAATCAAACATGGGGAGGAGCATGCTATGGTTATACAATCATCAACACATCTAATAATCAAGAATACATCAATCAACTTGTGAATTGTAGGTTTTTATCATGAATAACACATAATTCCTCACATACTAGAATTAATTCTTGTAATTAATAGTCTATAACATGGAATGAAACTAAACAACAACATGAACATCACTTTTTAATTCAATCAAATCATGAACATTCATAAATATACAAATCTTTGACTTTTAAAAGAGATTCTTGAGCTTCATGGGTGAAAGAGACCCATGAATCAACACATTAAATATCTTAGTTCTTGATTTAGCGAAGATTGATGGAGAGAGTTTCTTAAAATTGAATCTCCAATTGAAACCCTAGCTTATTCTTGAAAGAAAATAGAGAGAAACTAGTATATTTTGGGTTCCAAATAGCTGAATCTCATGTTAAAGGGCTTAAATAAGGGTGGAAAATTGACCCTTTTAACCCTAGATGCGCCTTTTATATTGATGAAAATTTCCCGACCTAGACCCCTGGCGCGACACGGCACCATCGTTTTGCGACTTCGTTTGTGACCTGGATGTTTGGCGCAATGTAGAGAAATCGGACTAGGACACTCGAAAAAAGGATAATTGCTATTTTATCTTATGGCGCGGTGTGCCACTGACCAATATGGCACTGTTTTACGACGGGGACTTAAAATAGTCATAACTTCTTACCCGGTTATCGAATTTAGGAGAATTTTATATCGATGAAAATCTTAAAAATTCCACATAGAATAAACATCATTAAAATTAGAAGATATTACTTACCATTCTTGAGACCAAATTAGTTAGGAAACTTTAGGGTATTACAATATCTACCCCTTGGAAACATTCATTCTTGAATGAGACTGACTGAGAGGGAAAAAACGATAAGCCAAAGTACAAACTGAACATGAACACTGAAATATTACTACATAACTGACATTTCTTAGATTCATATAGAGGATACATATCTGATGCATGATTTTATGACTGAGCTGATACATGAATGCATGATTAAGAGTACTGATAAGCTGTCACGCATATCTGATGCGTGAGTACATGATAGAACAGATTACATAACTGAGATTTCTAATAACTGAGTCATCTTACAAGGAGAATGCATGTTTGATGCATGAACATATGACTAATCTGATGCATGAACATATAATTGGATATGCAATAATACTTATTACCAAGTTTAAAAATAGAATCCTTAATACGAGGCTGACACTAAGTAGTAACTAAAATTTAGACATGAAAATTGAAAAGCTTAAGGAAAACTGTTACCTTGAGCTTGATTTGAGTCAGCGGAGAAGAGATGAGGGTACTTGACACACATGTCTGCTTCTGCTTCCCAAGTAGCTCCCTCAATAGACTCATTCCGCCAAAGAATTTTGACTTGAGGGAATTTTTTGTTTCTCAGTCTACGAGTTTGGTAGTCTAAACTTTTGCCTGGAATCTCCTCATAAGAGAGGCTGTTCTGAACATCTATGCTCTGAATAGGGACTTCTATTGCTGGGTCACCTATACACTTTTTGAGCAAAGAGAATGGATGACTAGATGAACTGAGGCTAGATCTGAAGGCAATTCAAGCTCATAAAATACCTTGCTAAAGCGACTAAGAATTTTGGAGGGACCAAAATATTGGGGATTGAGCTTTCCCTTCTTTCTGAACTTCTTCACTCCCTTCATGGGAGAGATATTTAGATAGCTATAGTCACCAAAATCAAACTCGAGATCCTTTTTGCGCACATCTGCATAAGACTTCTGTCGGCCCTGAATGGCCCAGGGGCTTTCTCTGATCAATTGGACTTTCTCTAAGGCATCAAATACCAAGTCAGGTCCTATTACCAAGGCCTCAGTAACTTCAAACCGACCGACTGGAGATCTGCATCTCCTACCATAGAGAGCTTCGAATGGATCCATCGAATACTGAAATGATAGTTATTATTCTATGTAAACTCAATCAAAGGCTAGTGGTCATCCCAACCACCCTTCAAATCAATTGCTCACACCCTTAGCATATCTTCTAGGGTCCCAATAGTCCTTTCTCCTTGAGCATGTTTCTAAGGATGAAAGGTTGTACTGTGAACTTAGATACCAAGACCCTTTTGGAATGCTTTCTAGAAATGAGAAGTAAATTGGGTACCTCTGCCTAAAATAATGGATAATGGAATACCGTGTAATCTAACCAACTCCCTGATGTAAAGTTTGGAATAATCCTCGGCTGAATAAGAGGTATGAACTGGAAAAAAATGTGCTGATTTGGTCATTTTGTCTATAATGACCTAAACTGAATCATGTCAGCGACGAGTATGAGGCAAACCCATCACAAAGTCTATGTTCACTTCATCTCATTTCCAAGTAGCAATATTAAACTACTGCATGGACCTACTAGGCGTTTGACACTCTATCTTAACCTACTGATATGTAGAGCACTTAGCCACAAACTCTGTAATATCTTTCTTCATCCCACTCCACCAATAGATCTCCCGCAAGTTGTGGTACATCTTTGTGGCCTCTGGATGAATTTATTAGCGCGTACCATGTACTTCTATAACATTCTGCTGCCTTAAGTCATCTACACCTAGAATACAAAGGTGACCCTAACAAAGCGATACACCATCTCCCTCTTGGGAGAAAACCTCTACTTTCTGATCCTTAAATGACTCTTTCAACGTGAATAAAATGGGTTCTCTATCTTGATTTTCTTTCACCTCAGAAACTAGAGATGATTCTTAAGTACTTTGAACCCATATGTCACCCTCCTCTGAATCGACTAAGAAAATGCCTAGTCTGGCAAGCTGAGGAAATTCCTGAGATATCTTCTTCTTAGTATCCTTGACATGAGTAACGCTACCCTTAAAGAATCTACTAAGTATGTCAGCCACTACATTGGCCTTGCCCTAATAATAAAGGACACTAATGTCATAATTTTCAAAAGCTCTAACCACCTTCTCTAACAAAGATTGAGATCTTTCTGGGAAAAGACATACTGAAGGCTCTTATGATCGGTGAACACATCTACATTAACTCCATACAAGTAATGCCTCCAAATCTTTAAGGCAAAAACCATGTCTGCTAACTTAAGATCATGATTAGGATAATTCTTCTCATGGAGTTTAAGATGTCTGGAGGCGTAGGCTATAACTGTACCATGCTGCATGAGGACACAACCCAAAACTACTCTGGATGCATCATAGTACACTGCAAATCCATCTGGATCGTCTGCAAGAGCTAAGACTGGGGCTGAGGTAAGTTGAGTCTTTAATTCCTGAAAGCCCTTCTCGCAAAGATCTGACCACTTTAACTTGACTTTCTTATGAATCAATCTAGACATAGGGGATGTAATAGATAAAAATGCTTTAAAAATCCGTCTGTAATAGCCATCCAAACTCAAGAAAATATTGATGTCTGATGGTGAGACAGGTCTGGGCTGGTTTCTTACCACTTCGATCTTTTGAGGATCTACTCTAATGCCATCACCGAAAATGATACGGCCAAGGAATGCTACTGACCTTAGCCAAAATTCGCTCTTACTAAATTTGGCGAACAGCTAGTGATTTTTGAGAGTCTGAAGTACAATTATGAGATGGTTTGCATAATCATGCTCACCATGAGAATAGACCAGAATATCATCTATAAAGACTATGACCAACATGTATAAGTACTGCTTGAACTCACGGTTCATCAAATCCATGAAAGCTGCTGGGGCATTGGTAAAACCAAAGGACATTACTAAGAATATGAAGTGACCATATGATACGGTTATGACTACCCCTACGTGTACACGGCCTTTCACACGAAGCCAAGCGCGGGAGTTACAAACACTCCAAGCCTTGTTCATGCAAATGGCCGTGTGTGAGTTGTTGGCCGAACCAACCAAGGGTCTCAACGTCCTTATGTGTGAAGAGGGGGCCTAAAGTGTAATAACTTAAGTCTTCAAGGAGGCCACAATAAAGGAAGGGTGTCTTGGTCTTTTGCTTATTTTTGTTGTAGTATAAATAGAAGGTGTTAGTGAGATATCCACTAGTTTATTTTGAATGCTGAAATTGTAACCTAAA